>NC_142928.1:136962894-136972894 GCF_046866305.1 Octopus bimaculoides
AACAACAGCAACAACAACAACAACATGGATGACACCGACTCTTTATTAATACTTAGTTATTTCTGGCACTGCAGCATTGCATCACCCTCTGACCTGGTTCCTCGGTTAAAACTGAACATAGTTTTTCCACCCAAATCCATTTCTTTCGATTTTCCATAGTTTTTACATCACCATTGCGGATTGCTGTTCCATAGTTTCCACAAGCAAATAAACCGGACGATAAAACAGGCGCGAATGCACTGAAGCAAATTGCAAATTTCACCATTTTCATATAAATCGGGATGTTTCCAGTATCCATTAATCATTCAACTGTAAAACCAGAATGGTACTTATCTGTCAACTAAACAGACCCAGTTGATCAGAATAATGTGTTTTCCTTCCGGGAGAGAACACAATACCTTTTGCAAGGTTTGACTAATAGCTAACATGTAAGTAGCCGACTCCATTAACTTCAGGCCGTCGTATGATTTATAGATAGGTTTGTTTGTTTATAATTGCAATGTTTTAATGCTATCGAAGTTTATTTAGCTGTATACTTTATGTAGAACAGTAGTTCTCAAACATATTTTACCTATGGATCCCTTCGATTCCTGTTTCACTCGGATGGACCGTCATAGCCATTCGATGTTTAAAAAAAAAAATATTATTACCCAACCAAGCCACATGGTTCCGGGTTTAGTCCCACTGTGTGGCACCTGGGCAAGTGTCTTCTACTATAACCTCGAGCTGAGCACAGCCTTGTGAGTGGATTTGGTAGGCGGAAACTGAAAGAAGCCCGTCGTATATATATGTATATGTTTGTGTGTCTGTGTTTGCCCCCTCCTACCATCGCTTGACAACCGATGCTGGTGTGTTTATGTCCCCGTAACCTAGCAGTTCAGCAAAACAGACCGATAGAATAAGTACAAGGCTTACAAAGAATAAGTCATGGGGTCGATTTGTTCGACTAAAGGCGGTGCTCCAGCATGGCCGCAGTCACATGACTGAAACAAATAAAAGAATATTACAGTAACCTCTCGTCATATCGCGGTTCACCTATCGCGTCCTCAGTACATCGCGGATTTTTCTGTATGTAAATTTATATCGTGGTCTCCTTAGTATATCGCGGGTTTCTGTGGCCGATAGGTATTTATATTTTTTTAGATTTTAATTATTTCCGTGATAAAATAAAGCATTTTCACGCCTCAGAATTGATAAATAAAAATACAGTACAGTACTTCGCTGTATAATACATTCACTAAAATATATTAAAAGAAAATACGTGGTGTACGGTAGATGAGTGAACAAAGAATCACACATACTGCATGGAAAACGAAACTCGGCAGGCGAGTGTGTGGTACTGTTTTGTATTTATAATAAAATAGATATATCCAAATTAGGCGCAGGAGTGGCTGTGTGGTAAGTAGTTTGCTTACCAGCCACATGGTCCCGGGTTCAGTCCCACTGCGCGGCACTTTGGGCAGGCGTCTTCTACTATAGCCTCGGGCCGAACAAAGCCTTGTGAGTGGACTTGTTAGACGGAAACTGAAAGAAGCCCGTCGTATATATGTATATACAGAAATGTATGTGTGTCTATATATATTTGTGTGTCCCCCAAACATTGCTTGACAACCGATACTGGTGTGTTTATGTCCCCGTAACCTTGCGGTTCGGCAAAAAGAGACCGATAGTATAAGTACTAGGCTTACAAAGAATAAGTCCTGGGGTTGATTTGCTCGACTAAAGGCGGTGCTCCAGTATGGCCGCAGTCAAATGATTAATAGAATAAAAGAATAAATTATAAAGATAATAAAAAGTATATCAGTACAGTACTGATTCTACTTCTCGGATTTTCACCTATCGCGGGGCACTTGGAACGTAACACCTGCAATAGTCGAGGGAATACTGAATATTTTTATAATTTCATATTAGGCAGTATAAGGCGGCGAGGCTGGCAGAATCGTTGCCTGGCAAATTGCCTAGCAACATTCCGTCCGTCTCTACGTTCTGAGTTCAAATTCCGCCGAGGTCGACTTTGCCTTACATCCTTCTGGGGTTCGATGTAATCAACATTTCCCCTCCCCTGAAATTGCTGGCCTTGTGCCAAAGTTTGAAATCAATATTATTATATAAAAAAAAAACAACGTTAAAATATTTTGTGTTGTGTGTTATTGCAGATAAATTTATCAGCAAAATCTTATATGGACCCCACACCAAAGGGTCGTACAGACCCCGTTTGAGAACAACTGATGTAGATTAAAGTGAACCCAAGAAATTATTGCTGTTGTTGTTATTTAACCCCAGGTCAATTCTGGTCGAGCAGACCAATGATTAAAGGCATTCCAGATGTGGATGTTTTTCGGTCTGACACGCCAGATCCAAGTAATCTTTTACTCTGACTTGTTTCAGTTTGGCACTTATCCTATTGATATTAACACTTGTTGTCAAGCACCTATTGTCATTAACACCTGTTGTCATAAACACATACACAAACATACATGCATACACACATACGTGCATGCATACATTTATACATACATATCTATCTATCTATCTATCTATCTATCTATCTATCTATCTATCTATCTATCTATCTATCTATCTATCTATTTATCTCCATCCATCCATATCTATCTATCTATCTATCTATCTATCTATCTGTCTATCTGTCTATCTATCTATCTATCTATCTATCTATCTATCTATCTTGTAGATAGGGTTATAGTCCAAGCTGTGTCCCTATGAAGCACATTCGCATATTCCAGTTCTCCAAGATATATTTGTAGATGTTATATTTTATGTGAGACTTGAAAATACTGAGAAAGACTGTAACATTTTTATTGTCTGAAAAGCTACTAATAGGAAATGTCTTACATGTTTTTCCGCGTGGATATCTTTGTAACTCCAATTAGCTAATGAAACATATGTAATGGGGAATAAATAAAACCAAATTTTTCTAGTCTTCTGTTTTGATTTTATATATGATCACCTTCCGCAGAGTTTCCGTCTATCAAATTAACTCAGAAGGTTGACCTGAGGTTATGATTGAAGGTACTTGCCCAGAGTGCCACGCAGTGGTATTGAACCCGAACCACGTGGTTTCAAAGCGAGCTTCCTAGCTACGCAATTATGCCTGGACCTATAACCTATGCCTGTTTTGAACAATTTTGTACAGCAGTGGTTTACGAAAATCATAACCAATTTTGGGAGAGATTAAAAATAAAGAAGTTACGAATTTAAAGATCGAAATTTTAGGGGATTTCAGCCAATCGGAAACGGTCATTTTCGACTTGCCGGAAGACGGAATTGCCACCTTCACCCACAACTTGCTTTTGCTTTTAGAGATACATTTCCCTCGCATTTTTTGTTTTAATTTTGTTATTATTTGTTATTTAGCACGAAATCAATAATTGCTTCTAATTTATGCACTAAGTTTTGTGAGGAAGGGCTTAGCCGATATCATTGACACCAGTACTTTGCTGGTATTTTATTTTAGGGATCCTGGATGAATGAAAGTGTAAAGTGAACTTCGGCTGGAATTGAACTCAGAACGTAAAGTGACAGGACAAATGCTGCAAAGCATTTTTACCGATGCTCTAACCTTTCTGCCAACTTACCGTTCCGAACGGTAAACAACCTTGGTTGTGGTTTTCGTGATTGACAAGAAAAACTATATCTCTGTAGAAATTTGAAAAAAAAAAAAAAAGAATAATCGAATCTGTTGTTCTTTCTTTAGTTTGAGACGGTAGCGTGTGATTTGAAGTAGGATTTGGCTGCTATTTCTAACAGACTGAACGACCAGGTAGATGCTCCTATGAAGAAGTAAGTGTCCAGGCATTTATTAAAATAACATTTCGTCATTTCAGTGACTGATTTCCCATGGGTTGTATCATACATTGATCATTGTAGCAAGGTTATAGCTTTAGCTCTTTAATAAAATATATTTGCACATTTTTAACTTACAATAGTATATTTGCTGAAATTCCCATGTCCAAGAATGGAGTTTAGGTTGCTGGATTAACAGAAAAAAAAAATAATAATAATAAAATCGGCATCATATATTTTGTCATCTAAATATAACTTTCTCATGAACTAGTTTTGTACATTCACTGCGCGATTAACCCTGAAATTAATTTAGAAATACTATTCCCATGAAAGACCAACAAATGTAGTGTTGTGTATTCGTTGTATGATTATTTCATCACTGCTTTGGCTAGAACGAAGATTGCAATTCTTATAAGACAAAAATTATCCGCAGCTGTTCCCCGTCTTTTCCGAAAAACAAAAATAAGGCGATTTGGCAGAATCGTTAGCACGCCGGACGAACTGTTTAGCGGCATTTCGTCTATCTTTACGTTGTGAGTTCAAATGCCACCAAGATCGACTGAGCCTTTCATCCTTTTGAGGTCGATAAAATAAGTACCAGTTGAGTACTGGGGTCGATGTAATCGACTTAATCTCTCCCCAGAAACTGCTGGCTTTGTGCCAAAATTTGAAAGCAATTTTAACCATTGACACATGTATTTTCCTCATCGCATATTCGTTTCTAATTTGCTTGTCAATGCTTCATGTATTATCATCATCTCAGTCCGTCGGAGCGTCATTTTCCCTCTAGTCATCCTTAAGGATAACTGATGACTTAAAGTGAAGAAGAGTTGCGCATCGTCAACCTCAGTTTCACGTCTGTAACCATCTTCAGTCCAGTGGCAAGACAAGGTCAAGATGGTCGAAAATGGAGACGAGTGTAGTGGATGACCAATATGTCTTACCTCAATTTGCTTTTTGTACATCACAATGCGTTGCTGCAGCCTCATTCTCCTCCGTTGAATCATAAAGAATTCTCCCGCAAAATACGCCGCATCCGGTCTTCACATGCATAGGTAGGCAAGCCCTAAAATGCTAACTGACCCATAGCTGGGACCCTGGCAGGTGCTACTACTCCGGGTCAGAGTACACCTGAGAGTAATAAAAAAAATATCGGAACAGTTACCTTCTCGAATCATAAGGCCTCATAAGGGCAGTTTCCGGTTTCACGGCGTATATATTCCCCACCTGGACGAGACGCCGGCCCGTGGCAGGATTACTCATTTATGCCAGGTGGCTGGACTGGAGCAATGTGAAATGAAGAAAACACAACGCATCGCCCGGTCCCTCAATCGAAACCACAATCTTACGATCATGAGTCCAACACCTGAACCACTAAGCCACGCGCCTCCACCTGGGAGCAATAGTAACTAAGAGATGGTTCCACACTCCTCAAAACTCTGAAACACCCAAATGAATGTCCCATTACCGGATGCAGTTTAAAATCTTACCCGGGATAAGCTTCATGTATTAAATATGCTGGCACTAACTTATATAAATCGCTCACTCCTCTTTGCATGAAGTCGCCGTCGTAGCTAGCGATCCCTCGAGGCCGAGGATGATAATCTTTACTCTTTTACTTGTTTCAGTCATTTGACTGCGGCCATGCTGGAGCACCGCCTTTAGTCGAGCAAATCAGCCCCATGACTTATTCTTTGTAAGCCTAGTACTTATTCTATCGGTCATTTTTTGCCGAACCGCTAGGTTACAGGGACGTAAACACACCAGCATCGGTTGTCAAGCGATGGTGGGAGGACAAACACAGACACACAAACACACATACATATATATACATAGATACGACGGGCTTCTTTCAGTTTCCGTCTACCAAATCCACTTACAAAGCTTTGGTCGGCCCGAGGCTATAGTAGAAGACACTTGCCCAAAGTGCCACGCATTGGGACTGAACCCGGAACCATGTGGTTGGCAAGCAAGCTACTTGCCACACAGCCACTCCTGCACCTTTTGTTTACTTTTATTTTATTATTATTATTGATGTGACAGATGCGTCCAATTCTTGCTCGGAAGCTCCTTCCACAAGTGTGACATGTGGTTCCGGATGGACGGTTCCTTCTCGGTCTATCTTTTCTGTGCTCCTCTTTTTTTCCTTACTCAGCAGTCATATTGATCTCAAAAGTTATTAGTCCCTCTTTGATGATGGATCTCCAGCGTTCTCGATCCTGAGAATCTCCCTTCTAGTTCTCAGTGTCACTATCACATTTCTTGAAGCTGGCTTTCAGGACATCTTTGAATCTTTTCGTTTGCCCTCCCCTTCTTCGTTTTCTTTCTTTTAGCTGGGCCTAGAGAAGCTGCTTAGGTAGGAAGGAGCTACTACAAGAGATATTAGCTCTGTAAGCAACGATAATACTACAGTGTTTCGGAAGCCTCGTTACATTGAATTCCTTATGACGTAATTAAGATGTAACCCTGTCATCTGAAGTGAAGCTCATGGTTTCGAAGAACAGGGGGATTTAATAACATAATTTTCTCCACCTGCACCTCAATACTTTTTTTTATGTTGGTACGTATTCTATAAATCTTTTTTTATGTCGAACCGCTTAATTACAGAGACTTGGACATACCAACACCGATTGTCAATCTGTGAAAGACAAAAAAAACCGAAGGCAAAGATGCTCTCACGCACGTACACTCGCACACTCATTCTATCTATCACACACACACACACACACACACACACACACATACACACACGGGCTTCCGCACAGTTTCCATCTACCAAATATCTTGCAAGGCATTGGTCAGCTTGAAGTTATTGTAGAAGACGCTTGCTCGAAGAGTTGCACTGTGAGAATGAACTCGAAACAACATGGTTACAAAGCGAGTTTCTTAACCACTTAGCTATGCCTTTACATTTTACTGTATTTAATTTCCCTTCTTGTATTTGAAATTCCACATAAAATAAAAATAAAAAAATATTTTTTACTACATTTCGAAGCAATTCTCACCTTTCTCAATTTTAATATTTCTTTTATTTTGAATTTTATTCTCTTGCTTATAAAATCCTTCCTTTTTAATACATAAAAGAAATCTAAGCTGGACAGCTGAGGGAACAAAATAACCAACAGATTAGTTATGGAGTTTAATGAAAGGTGACGTATCAAATTGTCAAACGTTTATTACAGAAAATACATTAGCTTCAATATAGAACGTTTACTGTTAACATAATCATTCTTAAATAGAACTCCGTGTTGTTGTTATTATTATTGTCATAGTTGTTGTTGTGGTTATTAATATTGTTGTTTTTGTTGTTGTTATTATTATTATTATTATTATTATTATTATTATTATTATTCTTTGGGTGTGATTTTTGCCGATATATGTATGCTTCTGTGTGTATGAGTGAGTGTGATAATAAATGATGTAAATGTGCGTGGTGCGTGCGTGTGTATGTGTATGTGTGTGTGTGTGTATGTGTGTGTGTGTGGAATTATATATGATGTAATTGTGCGTGTGTGGTGTGCATGGCATGACCATGTGTGTGTGTGTGTGTGTGTGTGTGTGTGTGTGTGTGTATTGCGTGCGCGCGCGCGTGTGATTGTGCGATGCGTGTGTGTATATGAGTGAGTGTGTGTGTGTGTATACGCGTGTGAGTGTATGTGTGTGGGTATGTGATGCGTGTGTTGTGTATGCTTGTGTGTGTTTTCTGTCACAAACTTGAAGTGTTAGCTATTACTATACTTGACAATAATCTGTTTTGCCCAGAAGCAAATTTTTTAAAGTATTTATAATTTTTGTTGTCTGTTATAAATTTTTAAATGTCTTTATTTTTCCCCCTTTTATTTCATCCTTGAGTTTTCAACCAGCAATGTCATTCTCCTTCTCTTCCCTCTCATCATCATCATCATCATCATCATCATCATCGTCGTCGTCGTCTCAACCACCTATAAGTTCATCACCTCCTCCACCTTCACCACTACCACCACGAATACGACGACCGTCACCACCAGCACCAGCAGCAGCACCACCATACCACCACCACCACCACCACCACCACCACCACCACCACCATCACCACCATTAACGTTGCCGTCACTGCCGCCGTCACCATCATCGCCATGGTCATTGCATTGTTACCATCCACTGTTTTTTCAAACTGTTCTATTGATCATGCAGCATCAATCCTGTAAAGTTCCATAGCGTTAGATCGGGGCTCACTATATCTTTAAGGAGGTGCCCCAGTATGGCCACAGTCCAATGGCCAAAACGTATAAAAAGTAAAAGTCTTTGTAAACCGTTCTAGCGTTTTAGAGACGTCAACCACTGAACGGCATGTTATAAGATTAAGTTCCTCATCAGCGGGTACATTTGTATGAAGAGTGATTGTTGTTGTTGGCACTCCGTCGCTTACGACGTCGAGGGTTCCAGTCGATCCGATCAACGGAACAGCCTGCTCGTGAAATTAACGTGCAAGTGACTCAGCACTCCACAGACACGTGTACCCTTAATGTAGTTCTCAGAGATATTCAGCGTGACACAGTGTGACAAGGCTGACCCTTTGTATTACAGGCACAACAGAAACAGGAAGTAAGAGTGAGAGAAAGTTGTGGTGAAAGAGTACAGCAGGGTTCGCCTCTATCCCCTGCCGGAGCCTCGTGGAACTTTAAGTGTTTTCGCTCAATAAACACTCACAACGCCCGGTCTTGGAATCGAAACCGCGATCCTATTACCACGAGTCCGCTGCCCTAACCATTGGGCCATTGCACCTCCACGAAGAGTGATCAACATCTACAAGATGTAAATATCAAACCACTGCTTTAAATCGAAAATGATGATTAAAGGAATTAAACATAATACGAATGCAGAGTCAATAATTACACGGAATCCATTATTTTATGGTTATGTCTCGCTACCGAACAGTATTGCATACTTTACAAGTGCTTCATACATTCTGCTTTTAGTATAGGATGCAGGAGAATCAATTCCCGCTGCGAACAAACCTTTTATTCTCTGATCATCCATCCTTCTATTACGATAAATACTGTGCTTTGGCTGAAAATACGTTTAGCAATAATTAGATCAACTATGAGACAATGAAGGCGCCGGAGTTTGCTCGTTCTACATGTTAAAAAAAGTAACCAAATCCCTTTTAAATCAACACCATATTGTCTTAGAAAGGAAGGGCGCTTTGGAGAATCTAGTCTTAGTTATATTATGTTAGAAAATAGAAAATAGAAAAACCTAGAAACCAAACAATATTTGTCTCATCTGGAACATTTTTATTCACAAGTCTTCAGGATCAAACACCGACAACTTCAGATAACTTAGGTAAGAAAAATGTAGGTAACAGAAACTATTAACTTCGTCCAATAAGTTGTTCATGGATTTCATTTCACAGGTGTTTTTATTGGTGATCGGGGAATTTATTATATGTGAAGTCTTTGTTGTCACTTTATCGGAGATAATTTGTGTAACCTTAGCTTACATTATATATTCCCTTCTGGATACTGAGTAAACCTACTTTCCAGATATCGTGATCTTTCTTTTATGGCATTTCAGTCTATCATATGCTGACCTTTTTGACCAGGCTTCCAGGCTTACAACATTGTTTTCTGAAACTCTTCGATAAATTCTGCAACAAAAGACAAATAAATGCATAAAATTTCCGAGGGGAACTAATCTTGAACTTCTGTGTTACAGTTTAAAGAATTGTTATGAATATAAGGAGAATGAGACCGGCTTTGGCGAAAAATTTGAATTTCTAATTTAACTGACTGCCAATCTTAAACCTGCAAAAAGCAATCTTACAGAATATAATTAATAGGTGAGTATGGGGGTCTAAGGAAAGGTGGCAGATGAAACCGTGAAACAGCTATTAATAAAAATACATTGTTCTATAAAGAATATTTGGTGCTAATACAATCATTCATAAATAGATCACTGTATAGATAGCACGAACGGTACTGGAATACGAATGGAGTTTAAAAGCACACTTGAAATGCAAATATTGATAAAAACCGGCAACGGGAAACATTAATATAATAAATGTATACATAGCATCACCATCATAAATAGTTCTCTCAACAAGCTACATATCGAATCTATAACATTTCAACATACTACCAAACTAAACATGACCACATGACACATCCTGATGCAAAAATACTACAGTTAATACTAGAGGAAACACAATGCAATC
>NC_142928.1:136985394-137019946 GCF_046866305.1 Octopus bimaculoides
CTGGCATCATATCAAAATGAGTTTCGCATATTCGCAGGTTGAGCTTGTGATTCTGTAAATATCAAAACCACTTTTGAAATTGACCCAAAAGATTGGAACATCCCCATCAGTGATTCTGGTTTCGGTTCTTTCAGTGTTAGAGAATAAATGTACCATGGAGTGTTTCTTCATTTGAGTAAAGGGTAATTGCAGCATCAATTCAAAGCTTGTTATTAGCAAGAAGAAAGTTGATAATCTGATTCGGCCTTCGTAATTTCAAACTTTAGATCTTTTATGCAGTTACAGCTGTCGACCAAAAGTGTCAAATGGCATAACGGTTTTAGCTCTTCAAATACTATAATGGTAATGTCTTTAAATTCATGAAGGGTTTCTTCTCCTTTCAACTTAAAAATATAGGCGTAGGCATGGTTCCGGGTTCAGTCCCACTGCGTGGCATCTCGGGTAAGTATCTTCTACTATAGTCTCGACCAATGCCTTGTGAATGGATTTGGTAAATGGAAACTGAAAGATGCCCGTCGTATATATATATATATATATATATATATATATATATATATATATATATATATATATATGTCTATGTGTGTATGTCTTCGTGTCTGTGTTTTCTCCTCCACACCGCTTAGCAATCGGTGTTGTGTTTACGTCCCAGTAACTTCACGGTCCGGTGAAAGAGACTGGCAGGATAAGTACCAAAAAAGAAAGAAAAAAAAAGTACTGAGGTTCGATTCATTCGACTAAACATTCTTCAAAGCGGTGCCCCAGCATGGCCTCAGTCTAACGACTGAAGCAAAAGAACAGATAAAAGATGAAAAATGTGGTCCACGGTGCGTCATTTGCTTAGCTACCGAATCTCACAACAGAAGAATAACTCACCATATCCTGCTTCGAGATCCTTACTTTTCTTTTAATTCTCTGCTGCTGAATCCTTTTAGATGAAATAAATACATTTTGTTATCACTTTCATCAAACTTTTCTTCCTTAGAGAATATGTTCATATATTTTGTTGCTGATTAAAACAATGACACACAATTAAAGAATTACAATCCAATGGACAGCTTGCCAGTTATTTTTCGATTAAAGCAGAAAGTCCATTTGAGTTTGTAACAGATGCTATGTTTGTTATTTGGCTGTCTAGACTTAAATAGTTGCCAATCGGCATATTTTGCCGGTTTTCCGCAAGTGGTCACATGACCATACCCGTTCGTGCCGACTGGATTTGCCAGACCAGCAAAAGTGTGGTCCGTTTTGAGCCTACATGTAACTTTAAATAAAGAATTTCTTTTGAGCATAGCCAAAGAGGAGAGAATTGTCAGCAGAGATCTTTGACGCCATGCTTTGTGTTGTTCATTACGTACAATGTAATTTTGTTAACAGAATTATTCGTGCCGTGTGGTGGCGCAATGACCCAGTGGTTAGGGCAGCGGACTCGCGGTCATAGGATCGCGGTTTCGATTCCCAGACCTGGCGTTGTGAGTGTTTATTGAGCGAAAACACCTAAAGCTCTACGAGGCTCCGGCAGGGGTGGTGGTGGCGAACCCTGCTGTACTCTTCCACCACAACTTTCTCTCACTCTTACTTCCTGTTTCTGTTGTGCCTGTAATTCAAAGGTCCAGCCTTGTCACACTGTGTCACGCTGATTATCCCCGAGAACTACGTTAAGGGTACACGTGTCTGTGGAGTGCTCAGCCACTTGCACGTTAATTTGACGAGCAGGCTGTTCCGTTGATCGGATCAACTGGAACCCTCGACGTCGTAAGCGACGGAGTGCCAACAACATATTCATGTTGTACCAATTTGCTGTATCTTCTATCAGTGGAGAAATAAATGCGGCCGTCAATTTTTACCTGTGTGTTCGTATTTCTTAATGCTCTTTATCATGACTCGTTAGAAACAAGATTATAGTATTACCAGGGCCGTAGCTATATCACCTTTTCACCTCACTAAAACTTTACCATAATTCCCTCTAATTTTGGTACGAAGTCAACAATTTTTAAGGGAAGAGGGAATTCGATTACATCGATGCCATTGCTCAACTGGTTCATACTTTATCGACCCCGAAAAGATGAAAGGCAAAGTCGACCTCGACGGCATTTGAACTCAGAATGTAAAGCCGGAAGAAATGACACTAAACATGCTGTCCGGCGTGCTAACTATTCTACCAGCTCTCCATAATGAGTCTACTATAATGACACATAGGAAGCGGCTCCACCGCTGATTTGACCCCACAAAAAATATCTTCGCCTCTGATAATCTCGAGCATTGATTTTAAAGCAAGTAAAGCATCTCACATCGAAACTTCTCCGTTATCAAAGTGCAAATATAGCAAACTGTACTGTATCTATTATGTTTATTTCAACCACAGCTATTGATTAAGACAGAAATGTTAACACTGTTTGTTTCAGAGATAAATGGACATCGTTATCGATGACTTTATATAAAGTTAGAAACTGTCCTTCGTGATAAATAAATATTCTCAAATTATCTAACATTTCTGGAGTTAAAATTGAAGCAACAGTAGCTTTACACTCGTCGTAGACATGTAATTTTACTTTCTTTGCAATTTCCTCACACGCTTCATAGCTTGCTTCATGAAAGTATTTTCATTATTTTGAAAAAATATTAAGGCGGCAAGGAAGAAGAATCGTTAGCACGTTGGACAACAATGCTCAGCGGATTTTCCTCCGTCTATACGTTTTGAGCTCAAATTCCACCGAGGTCGACTTTGTTTTTCAACCTTTCGGAGTCGATAAAATAAGTATCAGTTGAACACTGGGGTCGATGTCATCGACTTCAACCTTTCCCCAGGATTGCTGGCCCTGTGTCAAAATTTGAAGCCATTATTTTGAAAATATATTAAGGTGGCGAGATGGCAGAATCGTTAGCACGCTGGACAACAATGCTCAACGGTTTTACATTCTAAGTTTAAACTCTACGAGGTCGACTTTGGTTTTTATCCTTTCAGAGTCGATAAAATAAGTATCAGTTGGACTCTTAATCACACAGTCACGCATGCGTTCACGATAAGGTTTATGGTGTGTCTGTAACAGAATGCAAACACCGGTAGCTATCCGGTACTACTATAATTTTTTGACGAAAATACCACACTTCGCTAACAACCATTATGTCTCGCATTGTACGGCAATATCAACTGCAAAACAAAAAACAACCTATATTTAATAAAAGATCTATATTTAATATACAGGGTGATTGAAAAGTAACTCCCAGTTTTAAAACACTTCTAGATTATTTATTAATTGTAATTTTTACAAAAAAAAAAATGGATATGAGAGGAAAGCTTTTAGTACGAAGTTTTATTTAAAATTCGATATGGCCTTCAGATGTCGCCACCAGCTTCTTGAGTCGCCCAGGAAATGCGTCAACTGATTTCACCAGAAACTCTTGTAAGATGGAAGAAGACACAACTTCTTGTATTCGCCCTTCAAGTTTTTCCAAAATCTTTGGTTTGGAACAGTAAATTTGTTCCTTTAACCAACCCTAAAGAAATAAGTCACAGGGTGTTAAGTCGGAACTCCTAGCTGACCACTCATGCAGATCACGACGACTCATCCATCTCCTGGGGAAGTGGGCATTCAGCCATTCTCGAACGACAGGAGCGATACGATTACGGATTAAATTCTCATACATAAAAAAAAAAAAAAAAGTTAAGAAAATCATAGGCGCTATCGTAGCTGTGTGGAAAGAAGCTTGCTTCCCAACCACATGCTTCTGAGTTCTGTCCTACTGCATGGCACCTTGGGTAAGTGTCTTCTACTATGGCCAAGGGCCAATCAAAGCTTTGTGAGTGGATTTGGTAGATGGAAACACAAAGATGCTTGTCGTACACACTCACACCCACATATATATATATATATACAGGGGCTGGACAAATTAATGGAAACACCTTAAAATTTCAAACAAATTTATTTTAATATGGGGTAGGACCGGCTTTGGCACTAAGTACAGCTTGAATTCCACGAGGTATGGACTCGTACAAAGTTTGAATTGCTTCCAAAGGAATTTTTGTCCATTCTTCAGCTAAAACAATCTCCAGTTCTTGTAGTGATGATGATGGAGGATATCGACTCCTTACTTGTTTTTCTAAAATGCACCATAAATGTTCAATAATATTGAGATTTGGGGACTGTGGTAGCCAGATAAGAATGTTCCTCGTGCCATTCAGTAACAACTTCAGCTGTGTGAATTGGTGCATTATCATCCTGAAAAAGTGCATTTCCCCCCGGAAACAGTTTCGCAACCGTAGGATGAATTTGATCAGATAATTCTGCCATGAAGGGAAACCATTGAGCTGGCGGATTTCCAAGATATAGCCCCTCCCAGATTATCACAGATCCTCCTCCATGTTTAACAGTTGGAAGAATGCTTCTTTTGGCTGTCTCCACACGTATACTCGGCCGGTGGTCGGAAATAAGGTAAAGGATGACTCGTTCGAAAAAATAACATTCTTCCACTGCTCTAGGGACCAATTCTGTACGTTTTTACTCCACTCTAAACGCTTTGCAACGTTTGTTTTTGAAAGTAGTGGTTTTCTGATGGCAGGCCTCCCGTAAAATCCGGCTTTGTGCAGCTCCTGGCGAACAGTTTTTGTGGAAACTGGGTTCTCGAGGTGCTCATTAAGCTCTGCAGTAATTTTGGGAGCTGTACTTTTGTGATCCTTTCTAACAATTCGCGTAAGAGTCCGATGGTCCCTATCTGAATGTTTTGGTTTTCTTCCGGAGTTTTGTTTCGACGAGGAGGTTTTTTCCCCTCTTTCTCAAAGACTGTCATTACTTTCGAGACAATACTCCTTGATACACCGAACATTTCAGCTGTTTTCGTTACGCTAGCGCCTGCCATACGAGTACTAACAATTTGATCACTTTTAAAGTCCGATAGATCTATCGTTTTAATGAATTTTAATTACCTTTTTTTGATTATATCTGAAAAGAAACAGCAATTTTAGCAACATATATTAAGCAACACTAATAATAAATAAAAAAAACATGAAAATAATCAAGCTTTTGACGGTTTTATAGATATTTCAAAATTATGACGCTATGATGAGAGGCATTTCTATTATTTTGTCCAACGCCTGTATATATATATATATATATATATATATATATATATATATATGTATGTATGTATATATGTATGTATGTGTGTGTGTGTGTGTGTATTTGCGTGTTTGTGTCTGTGTTTGTCTCCACTATTATCACTTGACAACCAATGTTGGTGTGTTTATGTCTCCGTAACTTAGCGGTTCGGCAAAGAGCTTCCAAAGAATAAGTCCTGGGGTCGATTTGTTCTTCTAAAGTCCCTCCAGGATGGCCGCAGTCAAAGGACTGTAACTAGTAAAAGTACAAAAGAATAATAAATAATTTATAAGTATTTTAAAACAGGGAATCACTTTTCAATTACCCTGTAGATAACCTAAATTCACTACTACGAGTGTATATTTTTTATGTAATACTTGTTTCAGTCATTGGATTACGGTCATGCTGGGGCACCGTCTTGAAGGGTTTAGTCGAATCCCAGTAATCCCAGTGCTTAGTTTTAAGCTCGGTATTTATTCTATTAGTCCCTTTTGCCGAACTCTGAGATACGGGAATGGAAGCAAACTAACATCGGTTGCCAAGCAGTGACGGATAAAAACACAAACACTACGTCACACATACATATATATATATATACACGCATGTGTCGCCGATATATGAAGTTCTCAGTCTTATCGTTAAAGGCATATATATATATATATATATATATATATATATATATATACATATATATATATATGAAGGGCTGCATTCGATTTCTGTCTACCAAATCCACTCACCAGGCTTTGGTCGGCCCTAGGCTATAGTAGAAGACACTTGCCCACGGTGCACGCAGAACAATATAGTTGGGAAGCAAACTTCCTACTATACACACCCACACCTGGATCGGCATAGCATATAACTATGAACTGAAGAAGTTAAATACACTAAAGTATAACGGCAAGGATCCAAAAGCATCTTAATGAAACGACAAACAAAATTAAAAGCAAAACAATTTCACATTACTTTTATTTAAAAGACCAACGGAAAGCAACGAACTAGGAGAATGTCGAGTTAGAGTGTCGGATCAAAGATCCTTTGCGGTATTTGTTTCGGCTATGTACACTCTGAGTTCAATGTCTTTCATCCTTCGTGCGAAGAGGAGGGTCGATAAAATAAAGTACCAGGGAAGTATTGGTGTCAATGGAATTGACTAACCCTTCTTCTCAAAATCGTTTGTCTTGGGCCTAAATCAGAAGCAATTATATCTGTTGATATAATAAATCATATGCTGATGCTATCACTCAATCAGCATGTGAAACCATTTTTATGATTATGAGCTACAAACACACACATACACACACGCGTGCGCATACACCCACCCGCACAAGAGAGAGAAAGCATATCTAAGAAATATATTTCCTGCTATATACACAAAGCCCGAAATTTTGAGACAGGGGTCTAGTCGATTTCATCAACTTCAGTACACAACTGGTACTTATTTTATCAACTCTGAAAGGATGAAATGGAAAGTCGGCTTTAATGGAATTTGAACTCAGAACGTACAAGCGGATGAAATGTTGCTAAGCATTTTGTCCGGCATGCTAATGATTCCTCCAACTCGCTGCCTTATATCTAAGAAATATCGGTTTCAAATTTTGGCACAGGGCCAGCAGTTCAAGGCAAAGATTACGTCGATTACATCAACCGCAGTGCTCAACTGGTACTTATTTTATCAATTCCGAAAAGATGAAAGGCAAAGTCGACTTCAGCAGAATTTGAACTCAGGAAGTAAAGGCGGGCGAAATGCCGCTAAGCATTTTGTCCGGCGTGCTTACGATTTCGCCAGCTCCCCGCTGTATATCTAAGAAATACCAAAGTTATTAAGATTGAGATATAAAAAAGAAAAAAATCCCTCAAATATTGTGTTTAATGTTTCAGTGATGTTCAATGCTTTAAATGAGAAGTCATGCTCACAATAGTAATTAGAAATAATAAGAAAGTTTTAGAAATTCTATAGAACTTCGAAGACCTTTGATGTATTTTATTCTGTGCAAATAAGAAATTGTATAAGTACAAACGATGCATTCTCATCTACCAGCATCCGATCCCCCAACGAACTTAGGCGAATAACCGATGCTTCTAAACGCTATAGAGATTTATTTACAACTCATTTCTACTAACGTGAAATAAAATGTTGACGTATTTGAAAGAATTATTCTCAAAGCACCGTGAAATTTCCATTCAGATAAAATTGAATAGAAAAAGAAAGAAAAAAAAAAAAAGGGAAAATCAAAATCAAAATAGAAAACGAAATTGAATTCCCAAGAAATCCACTCGATGCATAGAGTCTGAAATAATTTTCTATTTTTATATCTTATTCTTCTCTTTTAGAAATACATTCAAATATTAGTTAATAACGGCGCCAATACTTTAATAATTTCATGCAATGTGAAGAAGTAAAATTAGTGATTATGAAAATTCTATACAAATGTTTCAAAAGATTTTTAAATAAATAACTCCAAATTTAATTTCTTCTTTAGAAATGTAATTCAAACATTAGCCGTTAATTTCTTAAATCATGTCATACAGAATTAGAAACTGAAAAAACAGATTGCATTGTGTATTTGATTAACGCTCTATACAAATGCTGGAGGGATTCAAGTAAAATTTCAATAAATATTCACGATATTATATACAGATTTCCTCGTTATTAATTCAGTGCTCAGGCAAACATCAATGTTAAAACGAACAAGATTTCTAAGGAAATTATTTCTGCTGTGGGTTAATGCTTCAAACGATAGTTATATATTCTATGGGGCAGCATATCCTTGAGCAAGGTCAATCATGTCCATGATCCAGCCACGTTTCCGATTGAAATCAATTCATTTCACTTGGGGAAATGAAACATTTGTCTACAAATTTGTGGCCTTCTGCTTCAAGGTAATATATTCCGCGGGGTAAGATGATGTAAACAGCAGCATGTTGCATAGAAAGTTTATTGATAGATTTCAACACCTACTTTCTCTGAGTTGCAATTAAGTTGCTTGCACATCTATTGTTAAACAATTTTGACTTTTACCTCCTCAGAAGATATAGTTATTGTTGTTGGCACTCCGTCGCTTACGACGTCGAGAGTTCCAGTTGATCCGATCATCGGAACAGCCTGCTCGTGAAATTAACGTGCAAGTGGCTGAGCACTCCACAGACACGTGTACCCTTAACGTAGTTCTCGGGGATATTCAGCGTGACACAGTGTGACATGGCTGACCCTTTGAATTACAGACACAACAGAAACAGGAAGTAAGAGTAAGTTGTGGTGGAAGAGTACAGCAGGGTTCGCCACCATCCCCTGCCGGAGCCTCGTGGAGCTTTAGGTGTTTTCGCTCAATAAACAATCACAACGCCCGGTCTGGGAATCGAAACCGCGATCCTATGACCGCGAGTCCGCTGCCCTAACCACTGGGCCATTGCGCCTCCACAGATATAGTTATATCCATCGAGTAATCCTCACTCACTACAGTTAAGGCGAGCTGAGTCAATGACCTGCTTTTTGATTTCTGATTATTAATTCCATTTCATTTGCACTACCAATAATTTTAGGAAAGGTGGCTGCGAGCGCGCGCCATTGACAAAGGTCAAAAAGGCGGAAATGCATCTGGTGTTCTCAATAGTCCTTTTTCCAGAATGATTTTTCGTCTCCATCGGACATATATTTTGTTTTTAGTTCACCACATCTATAAATTTTATCTCGGATGAAAACCGCAGTATCTTGCCTGTCAACGGTGTTTAAATGTTAAAAAAAAGGTATGATACATAAATGGTTAATTTAATTCAATGCTACTCTAATTGCGTACACGGAATTTTTATTCAGCCCAACAGCTTTTCGCAATACCAGTGAATGTATTATTTACTGTTTCCTTTGTATTGGAGGTAGACAATTTCGTCTAGGCATGTAGCTAGGATAACATTCCATTGACAAGGGCCAAGAAGGCCGGAATGCATCTGGTGTTTTCGCTAGCCCCGGCCAGGAAGATCTTTCGTTTTTAACTCACCACGTCTATGAGAGATTTTTTTTTTTTTATCTAAGACGAAAACCACACCATCTTGCCTGTCATGTCAACGGTGTATATACGTTAACTATGATACATGGATGGCTATTACAATTTTTACCTTTCTAAAGTTATTAGGGTTAACTTCTTGACTAAAATGAAAATTCATGCATTTGGTGTCACATATAATGCAACATAAAAGGCATTGTATTAGTTTTGCAATATACCTCAGATTTAGAGGTAAAAGGCGCGCGCGCGTACACACACACACACACACACACACACACACACACACACACACACACACACACACACATACTAAAAAGCAGTGATTTGGCACTTATTAAAAGTACAATATTCTTAACAACATAATATTTGAGCCTAGTAAAGCAGCGGGATGGCAGAATGGTTAGCGTGTCGAACAAAACGCTTAGTGACATTTCTATCAACTCTTTAAGTTCTGAATTTAAATTCCTTTAAGTCGACTTTGCTCTTCATCTTTTCGGGTCGATAAAATAAATACCAATTGAACACTGGAGGGCGGGGGTGGGGGGTCGATGTATTCCCGCTCCCCTCAGAATTGCTGGCCTTGTGCAAAAAAAAAATGAGAAACAATGATATTTGAGCCTATTGCGCTCAAAAATTAAAGAAAAGAATTACCACAAGTAATTAAGTAATTAGGCAGTCACTATTGATTATTAGTTAGAATATAGTGATGTTTAACTGCAGTGTACTCGTGAAGTAAAATTGTTACATCTAGGGACTGATTCGATTAGCAGGGCGCTTACTTCTACACACACACACAAATAAAAAAATGCTTTATTTTAACCCGAGTGTATAACTGGTACTTATTTCATTGATCCAGGGTGTAATGATTAGTAAATTCGCCAGAGTTTGAACTCATGACGAAACTTTATATCGTGGATCCTGATAGTTTTATTATATCTTTTATCTTTTACTTGTTTCAGTAATTAGACTGCGGCCATGCTAGAGCACGCCTTGACGAACTTTTAGTCGAATGCATCGACTGCAGTACTTATTATATTTTTTAAAGTCTGTTGCTTATTCTAGCAATCTCATTTGCCGAGCCGTTAAGTTACGGAGACGTAAACACCCCAACACCAGTTGTCAAGCGGTGGTGGAGGAAAATGCAGACACACAACTACACACACACACACGCACACACGCACACACATGTATATATACGCGACAAGCTTCTTTCGGTTTCTGTCTATCAAATACACTCACAAAGCATTAATCGGCCCGAGGCTACAGTAGAAGACACTTACCCATGATACCACACAATCAAGCCAGAAACTATTGATATTTTCCTCTTTTTATTATCAAAGCTCCTTATTAAAGTTCTATATTAAAACTTTCATATTTCACAATCGTACTAATAGACTCTTTATAACTTATTTCAAATATATATTTGCAACTATAGTCATTTTGTCCTCTAGGAATATATCCCACTGGAATATAATAGGGTTACATCGCCTGCAGTCTACTAAAGTCACACTACACTTAAGTAGAAAAATGTGGCTTTTAAAGATGTTATAAATCAGTGTATTCTTTGAGACAATAGAACTGGTAGATACCAGAGAAATTCGAACTAAAAGCATTCTGTTCTTCTACAATATGACTCGAAATTTCGTTGGCTTAGATTTTGCTTTTCATCTCTCTGAGGCAAATAAAATAAGTTTTATATACTACTGGTTGAGTCAGTTGAATGCATCTCCTACATGGAAAAGAAAAATAATATAAAAATCACTGAATTCCTACACTCGTAATTAATATATTCTACATATTTTACATGTAATGGTTCTTCTGTAGGTTGGTTAACATAAAAGAAACAAGAAACAAAAACAAAACAAAATAAACATAGAACACGATTTAATTACTTCGTAGAATTCGATGCAGACGAAACGGATTGATTGTAAGAGTTTACGAATGTTCACGGGAGTTCACGGAACGTAACTCCTGCTTGTGAACATGACACAACTCTCGCAGCCTTTAAACCTTTTTCATATCAACCTGCCCTGAGACCAGACTGACCGAAGTTTCTTATATAAACTACATGTTTAAAGTGATCTAAATTAAAACTTTCCCTCATAATTCTATACTCTTTACTCTTTACTCTTTTACTTGTTTCAGTCATTTGACTGAGGCCATGCTGGAGCACCGCCTTTAGTCGAGCAAATCGACCCCGGGACTTATTCTTTGTAAGCCTAGTACTTATTCTATCGGTCTCTTTTGCTGAACCGCTAAATGACGGGAACATAAACACACCAGTATCGGTTGTCAAGCAATGCTAGGGGGACAAACACAGACACACAAACACACACACACACACACGTATATATACATATATACGACGGGCTTCTTTCAGTTTCCGTCTACCAAATCCACTCACAAGGCTTTGGTCGGCCCGAGGCTATAGTAGAAGACACTTGCCCAAGATGCCACGCAGTGGGACTGAACCCGGAACCATGTGGTTGGTAAGCAAGCTACTTACCACACAGCCACTCCATGTTCATTTATGTTTTAAACATCGGGTTAATAATGAGAAAATTATTCTATTAAACACTTTATTTTCAAAAGTAATTGAAACAAAATCAGTTTATTTCAACAAAAATATGGTAACAAAAAAGCTTAAACAAAAAACAGCCAAATTTATGTAATTTATTGAAAAAATGGAGCGCTAAGCAGTGATAAGTAAAATTGTAATGTTATTATCAATCCAAATATGCTTGAGGTACGTTCGAACCGTAAGTAAATAACAGAGGGGTAGGGGCGCTAAGCAGTGATAAGTAAAATTGTAATGTTATTATCAGTCCGAATACGCTTGAGCTACGTTCGAACCGGTGAACATGCTACTCAGTGCGTTTTGTCACGGAAAATGGTGCTTAGCGCCCCTCCCCTTCTGTAATTTATTTACGGTGAGCCGCCGCACAGCGCTGTCAATCGCTGTATGGCAACTGGAAAAGCAGAAGAGAATCACTCTCTTCAATCAGCTCTTAGCGCCGCCTGCCTGGTGTCCGTGATCGAAGAGGAGATAACTACTCCGAAATGCTTGCATCTCACGGTCTGGGTAGGTGACGCTGCGAGCTGATATAGGTGTATACACACCCTTTGTCAACAAACGGGAGATATTTTCCGTGACAAAACGCAGTGAATAGCTTGTTTACCGGTTCGAACATGCCTCAAGTATATTCGGACTGATAATAACATTGTAATTTATTGGATACAATCATCTCTTTTTAAGACTGAGCTCCAATACACCGGAATATATCATAATCCGGTTGAATCTGTGTTTCATAGGTGCCGGGTTAGCGAACTCGGATCTTTTTTAAAACGGGGGCCACATTTTTCATTAATGTTTTACGTAGTGTTTTTGGTACCGAAAGACTTTCAAACTTCGTATACTTATCTATTTTGTGTTATAGAACAGAAAAATATTTTTGTATTCGAATTTATTTCATGTAAAAAATTGTCTTATTTCGATAATTTCAACCAATCACTGACAAGTATTCAGTTGTTTATATTTACTCCTTTAGCTGATTAAGCCATAGCTTCGTTTTATTTGCTTTTTTCATTTTCTTTTTTTTTTCTTCGTTTTATTTGCTTTTTTCTTTTTAAATTTGCTGTTTTACCCTAACCCTAACCCTAACCCTATCACCGATAGAATTGTTTCAGAATCGTTTGTTTATGTAGTCGGCACTTAATGTATATCGGCTGAATGGACGTCAGTGATTGGTTGAAATTACAGAAATACGACAACTTTAACATGGAATAAGTTAGGGATTTCTTTTTTTTTAAAGAAGACTAAGAGAAAAAGATATTTTATATGACACATTCTACCAGTGTTCCAAGTTTCAAAGTGTTTCGTTAATGAAAAATGTGACCCCCGTTTTAAAAAAGATCCGCGGACTCTACTGAAGTTTGTAAATTCAATAAATTCGGGCAATGTTCTGGAAAAGCGGTTTTGTATTACCTTTTACTTGTTTCACTCACTGGACTGTGACCAGTTTGGGGCACCGCCTTGAAGGGCTAGTCGAACAAATCGACCCTAGTACTTATTTTAAAGTTTGGTATATATTCAACCGATCTCTTTTGCAGAACTGTAAAGTTTCGAACACATAAACCAGCACCGGTTGTCAAGTGGTGATGGGGAAACACACACACACACACACACACACACACACACATACATATACGACGGGTTTCCACACAGTTTCTGTCTACCAAAATTAACTCACAAGGCATTAGTCGATCCGGGCCTATTGTAGAAGAAACTTCCCCAAGGTGCCACGCGGTGGGACTCAACCTGAAAGCACGTGCTTGCAAAGCAAGCTTCTTCACAACACAGCCATGTCTGCGCCTATATTAAACTAATCATTTTATAAACCCCCACCCCCAAAATACCAGCCAACATGTATTTCAGGTAAGCTCTTTTCTACTCTACGCACAAGGCCCGAAATTTTTGGGGAGGGGGCCAGTCAATTAGATCGATCTCAGTACGCAACTGGTACTGAATTTATCGACCTCGATCGGATGAAAGACAAAGTCGACCTCGGCGGAATTTGAACTCGGAACGTAACGGCACACAAAATACCGTAAAGCATTTCGCCCGGCGTGCTAACGTTTCTGCCAGCTCGCCGCCTTATTTCAGGTAAGTTCTAATATTCTGTTCTTTAATATCCTTTCTAGAATATGCATAAGGCTTGAAATTTCGTGGGGAGGGGATAAATCGATTACATCGACCCCACTGCATGACTGTTACTTATTTTATCGACCCCAAAAGAATGAAAGGCAAAGTCCCCTTCCATGGGATTTGAACTCAGAACGCAAAGCCGGTAGAAATACTGATAAGTATTTTGTCCGGCGTACTAGCTTGCAGAGTCGTTAGTACGTACGCCTGACAAAATTAAGTTTCGTGTTCAAAATCCACCGAAGTCGACTTTGCTTTTCATCTTCTCGTAGACGATAAAAATAAGTACCATTTGAATATTGGGGTCGATTAATCAGCTAGCCCTGTCTTCCCAAATTTCAGGCCGTGTGCCTATTGTGGACAAGGGTTTATTCTTTAATATAAATGTATCAAATTGTGGCTTTGTTTGTGCACTGGGTACTTTTTATTACTGATCTTAACAGAAAGGGGACGATCAACTGTTAAAACACATATCTATTCACACAAAATAAAACACACACATACACGTACACCCACAAATGCAAACACACAGATGCACCATACACACAAATACATTCACGCGAACAAATATGTGTACACACACAGATACAAACAGAAAACACACACACAAACCCACATACACTCACACACACACACGCACACACACAGACATACACACACATAGATATACACACACACGCACACAAACACTCACACATACAAATACGCACACATACACACACACACATAAATACAGAGAGAGACAGAGAAGACGAAAGCGAGAGAGAAAGAGAGAGTGAGAGAGGGGACAAGAGCGAGAGAGAGAGAGAGAGAGAAGATGAGAGAGTGAGAAAGGGGGACAAGAGCGAGAGCGAGAGAGAGAGAGAGAGAGAGAGAGAGAATGAGAGCGAGAAAGAGAGAAGATGAGAGAGTGAGAGAGGGGAACAAGAGTGAGAGAGAAGATGAGAGAGAGAGAGAGAGAGAGAGAGAGAGAGAGAGAGAGAGAGAGAGGAGGACAAGAGCGAGAGAGATGAGAGAGAGAGAGGGGGACAAGAGCGAGAGAGAAGATGAGAGAGAGAGAGAGTGAGGGGGAACAAGAGCAAGAAAAAGATAGAACTAGAGAGAAAAAGAGAGAGAAAGAGAGAGATGAGAGGGAGAGAGAGAAAGCGAGAGAGAGAGAGAGAGAGAGAGAGAGAGAGGGGTGACAAAAGTGAAAGAGGAAAGAAAAAGAAGAAAACAAACAGAGCAATTATTTCATTATAAGAGATAAACGGGAAACGATGGACAACAGAGACAGCAGCAGCAGTGACAGCAGCAGTCCCTCGTTACAATTATTATTGCACTAAGACATTATCAGCTTTTGTTTATGTTTTAATTAATTAATTCATTTATTCCTTAATTTATTTGTTTATTTGCTAAGATTTCATACGCTCGATCGTTTGCTTCTGTTCAGAGGAATAATATCTTAACTTCGTCGTCTCCTTCAGGGAAAAAAGAAAGAATATTAAATGATAAAGTTGAAAAATCAAGTTTTCAGTGCTGTTGAAAAGCAGTTCAAATCTCATTTTTCATTGTCCAATGAAAAACCGTTCGTGTTAGGGTTGGGAATTGTTGCTGTGATAATGGCCGTTCTTGCTGTTGCATTTTCCTATTGTTGGAACAAGTTGTTGTTGTTGCTGTTTCTGATAATGCTGTTGTTCGTACTGCTGCTGTTGTTGGTGGTGCTGCTGTTGTGATGTACTTGTTGCTTTTTAGCTTATGAGTTTCCACTTTTAAATAAGTTACTTGGTGAATTCGTTGTATGTTTTACTTGTTTTTCATGCTGCATCAATCGTTGTTACAGTAATGAGGCTGGTAGTGGTAGTAGCCCTAAAAGTAGATGCTATTACTTTTATAGTAGCAACAGCTGTAATTGCTGCTGCGCTCCTAGAAATAGTGGTCTTGTATTTCTCTCTCATCATGTGCTATTCCTACAGCGTCGACGACCATGGACCTTACTACTACATGATTTTTTAAAATGATTTTTGTGGGGAAAGATGCAATAACTGTCTCCCGTTGCTTGCTGCCAATTTATTTACAATTTACTCTTTTAGACCCCTGCTCTCCCGAGCTTACCACCAAGACAAAGGACATGTTCGTCATTGTCACATGCTCCTCACAGGCCCACCATTGTCGCATGTACCCCGCAGGTCCACCATATATTTCAATGATAAGCTTTTGAGATCAAGAGAAAAGTAGAATCGATCGGATTCAGAATCGAGTTGTTAACATCCTTGGTTTTCTTCTTTCTACTAGGTTGGAGTCTTTAGCTCATCGTCGAAATGTATCTTTGTGTCTTTTCTACAAGTATTTCCGTGGACATTGTTCTGATGAACTTTCTGGTCTAATATTCTCTGTTAAGACTTCTAAACGCGCCAACTTATTTTACCAGGTGCATCGTTTTTCTGCTGAGTTTCCCGTTAATCCTAAAACCTTTTATTCTAATTGCTTCTTTCTTCGAATTTCTGCTCTTTGAGACTCACTACCATCGTCTTGTTTTCCTCTGGTCAATGATATTCAGTCCTTTAATCTTTCTGTCGATCGACATCATTTGAATTTGTAGGTCCCTTATTTTCTTTCGTAGTTTCTTACGCTACAGTAGCTTCAAGCTATGTCTGGGAAAAATCGTATTAACAAATTAAAATGATTTGACTAAAAAAACTCGGCAGACGGTTTTTCATGGTATGTCCATACACAGTGTGACCACTCTTCTCTGAATCCTCTATGACAGCCACAGCACTATCTTCTGCTCTTTGACCCATATTTGGGGCCCTTGAAGGCGGATCCGAGAAGTATAGTGCCTATGGAGCAACTCAATACTCTCAAGACTCCTTAATTTCTGAGCTGGCACCTCAACATCACTTGTATTTAGTTGTTGTTTAACCCTAGGTTAGTCCTGATCAAGTAGGATCAAAGACATTCCAGTTATGATCAGCACGTCTTATTTTAAGATATAACATATCAACGCCTGCACTATCTTATGTGTCTTTTGTTTTAAATCATTAGAGTATAATTGGAGAGAAACTTGGCTGCTATTTCTCTTGAACAACCGCGTAGAAGCTCCCTCATTGATGATTATGGAATTACTGACAAGTGCCGTTGCTGTTGATATAGTTGTGTTAAAAATAGTGTTCGACCTTCTTGTCGGCATCTCTAGCAAAATCTATGTCTATGCAGAAGACACCACCTTCCTTTCCTCCCTAACCACCCGCACCCAAGCGCAATGCATGTGCCGCTTAAACACCTCTCGCCAAAGTTCTGCTAACTTCATAGAGAAATCGCTAAAACATTTTCTAATGGGGGTCATACTAAACTCGTTTCCTTCCATAGCACAAATACAATGGCTACACTTATCAAGAAAACAATATTGTATCCATCACCTAAATATGAGCCTAGAACCCCCAGATTTGCTACAAATGCCGGGTTTTATCATCACCGGCAATCTCGCGTTTTCAATCTATCAAACACTACACCACAAGACGACTTTTATTTCAGAGCCAGTAAATACTTCAATTCCCAGCAATTATTCTTTTCTACTCTAGGCACAAGGCCCGAAATTTTTGGGGAAGGGGCCAGTCGATTAGATCGACCACAGTACTCAACTGGTACTTAATTTATCGACCCCGAAAGGATGAAAGGCAAAGTCGACCTCGGCGGAATTTGAACTCGGAACGTTAAGACAGACGAAATACCGTTTTGCATTTCGCCCGGCGTGCTAACGTTTCTGCCAGCTCGCCGCCTTCAATTCCCAACAATTATTACGCCTTCATGTACTCAAGCAAGACCAACAATGTAATACTGCACTTATGTTTGAGAGGGTACTACGACTACATACAGACATCCTAGGATCGCATCCCCTAAAATGCTACTCACTTGATGTCCACAAAGGCATTCCACAACTTGCTCTGAGGACAAGATTTATAGTTTACAATCTTTAGTGATCGCCTCCACCCCGAAAACTCGTCTAGAAAATAGTCCTGTTTTAGCCATTTAAGTTATGGTAATGGTAGAAACATTAACACTGGATGTTATAACTTTCATAGCAACAGTTTCTCTGTTGTGGTTTCTATTAATCGTAGGTAACTCAATACTAAGTTATCTCCTGTTCTGAACTGGTTTCTTTTAAAACTAACACACCCACACGCACACATATAAACGCACGCACATGCACACACGCACATACACATACACGCACACACACGCACACACATGCGCGCACACACATGCGCGCACACACACACAAACAGACACTGTGCTCAGTGTTTAATGATAGATCTTTTTGATAGGTTTGCAGTTGTAGAGAATTTCTCTTACATTAATGTCACTACTGCAAACACTATCAACTTTTCTTCAATTTTTATGAGATATTTTATATGTAAACCACTTCAAAGAGTTCAAAAAACACTTTCTCCAGAGAACAAACACTACTGAAATTAGTTTAATGCTTTCTGTCGTCCAGACTTTAAATTGACTGAATTATTCATTATGAAAATGTTTCATTTTATAGCAAATACCGTGAAATATATTAGGAGACAATTCACATTTAAAAAATTATTAAAACAGAAAAGCCTGCTAGTTTATAGTTTTGGTATTTGATAAATTATGTTCAGTAGACGAATGCAGATGTAAAGAGTTAGGATGGATTAATTAGTAAATCTCTGAAGAGAAACTAGTAAATTATTCTGCAGAAAAAACACAATGATGGGTTGTATACATCAATAGAAAAACTGAAGATATTAGTCTCCAGAACGAGGAGAGATTTATACAGGTGAAACAAAATGTGAATAGCACGTTATGTGGTATTGCGGAATCGTGAATGAGTGTCTTTAACTCTTGTGATACCAAACTGCCCCGAGACAAGTTCTATGGGTTTATATTAACTTCATGTTTTAAAGTGATCTAAATTAAAAGTTTACTTCGTGATAGTTTGTTAATTTATGTTCCAAATACCAGCTTCAAAATACCAAATGTATTTTACTAAATTCTTTCGTTTTTTAAAAAATAGTATTTGAAACAAACACAGTGTATTTCAATCGAAATACATTTACGAAAGGGCTAATAAATCATATCAGACCAACAATAAATCAAAGGAATATAACGATTATCATTTGAGCATTGATTGAGTGGAGTGAAGGCGCGTAGCTTAATGGGTAGGGCATTCGGCTCACGATCTTAAGGTCGTGAGTTTAATTCCCGGCGACGCGTTGTATTCTTGAGCAAGACACTTTATTTCACGTTGCTCCAGTCCACTCAGCTGGCAAAAATGAGTAGTACCTGTATTTCAAAGGGCCGGCCTTGTCACATTCTGTGTCACGCTGAATCTCCCTGAGAACTATGTTAGTGGTATACGTGTCTATGGATTGCTCAGTCACTTGTACGTTAATTTCACGAGCAAGCTGTTCCGTTGATCGTATCAGCTGGGACCCTCGACGGAGTGATTGAGTGGGCAGGAACAACGCGATAGGAAGGGTTTTGTTCAGGAACACATTGATCGGTCCATGAATCGAACCTCCGATCGCGAGTGTAACACCTTAGCCACTAGGCCACGTGCCTTCGTATAGTAAGTAATATAATTTTCACTGATAAGCTAAAAAGTGGCTGAAGCCTGGTGAGTGAATTTGGTAGACGGAAACTGAAAGAAGCCCGTCATATATGTATGTATGTATGTATGTATGTATGTATGTATGTATGTATGTATGTATGTGTGTATGTATGCATGTAATCTGTGTGTATGTGCGTGCTTGTGTTTCTTTGTCCTGACATTGCGTGATAGTTGTAAATGAGCGTCATTGTTATATAAGCGGCGTCGGTTGTTTGATGATGATGATGATTACTTCAAAACCAAACATTTCTGAAAAGTAGTAAGAGAAACCACGAAAGTGCAATGTTCTTGTGCGTAAGCTGGAGAGGATACGTGATAATGTTTCTGTATTGATTGTGACTGAACGAGTAAGAAAGACAGTCAAGAGAAAATAAACGGTTGAAGAAATACGAAAGCCGAAGAAGAGTTAACATTAAAAACAACAGCTGGTGTGCGAAATCACTCTCTCCCCGAGAAATGTTTAAAAGTAATAGGAGCTTACTTGCAATGAAGAGATCCATAAAATAAAGAACTGAGAAAAATGTTAAAGAAAAGACACTCTTTATACGAACTTGTCTCCAATTTTCTTCTTCGATGTTCAATTTCTGTAAATGCATACGTAACCAGATTGCCATATACAGATTAGAACTCGACTTTGATCTTAAGTTTATTATCAGAATAACAAAATTGAATATTGTATCGCTTATTTCATCAATTCAATAAAAGGTCATGTTCTTAATATATGCATATTAGAAAGTATTAGATTGCCAAACAATTCGTACTTAAAAATCAAATCTTCTTTCATTTGTTATGCACCAAATCAATGTCGTTTTTCCTACCGAAGCCATTGTAGAAATTACAGCTATACAACTGAGTAGAACGGTACACTTTCTAGTTCCTATTATGTTCAATTGTCTTGTGAATATAATTTAAATAAAACATTGTTTAACTAATTGCTTTATAATTTGATCTTGTATTTTATTAGATTTTCAGGTTCCGATTGAGAGCGTGTAATAAATTCAAATATTATGATTTTCTATCTGTTGATATTGAATATTTGATGATATTGATTCGTGTTTAAAACATGCTGGGAATAACCTTGTAACAGAGGAAGATCTCAACGTGGTGGCAGAATTTTATGCATGATGAGTCTAAAGTAGCGTCAGCAATCGCCACAGTAGTCGTCACAGCAGTCGTCACATGCAGTTTGTATTCGGAACCAAATCATAACTAGACGATCGGCGGGCTCTATTCTGAAGTAGGACTCTTCTAGATAATCTTGTGTCTATTTATGACAGTAATGGAAACTGATTGCTCGTATACTTCTGGGCTAAAAAAGAGTTGACGTGTTGATGTGCAGGATACATTAAAGAAATACAGATTTTTATTTATTTGTTTCAGTCATTGGATTGCAATCATGCTGGGGCACCGCCTTGAAAGCTTTTAGTTGTACAAATCGACCCCGTTACTTATTTTTTAGAGTCTGGTACTTATTCTATCGGCTCTTTTGTCAAATCACCAAGTTACAGGGACTTAAGCAAACCAACACCGGTTGTAGAGTGGTGGTTGTGGGAAGAGACACAGACACAAAGACATGCAAACATACATATACACTCACACACATATACACATACACTGTGCTTCCATACAGGTTCCGTCTATGAAATTCAGCTCGCAAGGCTTGTTTAACCTGCGGCTATAATGGAAAACATTTGCTCAAGGTGCTGCACAGTAGGACTGAACGCGAGCTTCTTATTTCCTTACTGCCCACAAGGGGCTAAACATAGAGGGGACAAACAAGGACAGACAAAGGGATTAAGTCGATTACATCGACCCCAGTGCGTAACTGGTACTTAATTTATCGACCCCGAAAGGATGAAAGGCAAAGTCGACCTCGGCGGAATTTGAACTCAGAACGTAACAGCAGACGAAATACCGCTAAGCCTTTCGTATACAGATGCAGCTACACATGCATCTATATGTCTCTTTCTTATATAGGTTTGAAGTTTTGGGGCAAGGAGCTAGTCAATTACATTGACCCTACTGCGCAACTAGTGCCTATTTCATCGACCTAGAAAAAATGAAATGCAAAGTTGACCTCGGTGGAGCCAGCACATATATATTAGATTCAAATTTTGGCACGGGGTCAGCAAGTACATCGACCTAATTGCTCAACTGGTACTTATTTCATCGATCCTAAAAGGATGAACGGCAAAATCGACTTCGATGGAATTTGAGCTCAGAACGAATGGACAGACGAAATGCTGTGAAGCATTTCGTCCGGTTTGCTAATAATTCTGCCGTCTCGCCGCCTTCTCGGTGCCTATGTATGTTGCAATTTAAATAGAATTACTCTCTTAGTCAAAGATTTCCAGAACAAAACCCAAACAAAAACAAGCAAAAACAAAACAAAGAACAAACAAAACTAGCATTGTAAATTTCCTGTTGTTTTATTGAGAAATTTCCAGGTTTTCATCTTTCATCGTTAAAAGTCAATATCTCATGCAAGACAGAACAGATGATAAGTGTACATAAAGAAAATGAATGATAGGATTGTTTTCAGTAGTTGTTTATAATAAAAACGTGCAAAAAAAGCATTTAAAAATCAAGAAGAGTATTTAGATTTCTTTTAAAGGGAAGTATATAAGAAGTTCTTTTAATGATCAAGTTGTACGGATATATCTCTAAATACAACTTGGATAGTTAAATTAAGCTATGCTTTTTCATACCTGCAAGGAAAAAAAAATCATAGTGACATTAAAAATCAAATTGTTCTTCTTGCATTTGCTCGGTAATCTTTCATCACTATTTCGGGACTATGTTTCTACGATGAAGCCAGAAAAACACGGGAACATGTCCAGAGTTATCTTCCGTACATCGCAAAAGAAATAAAATATTAGTTATTGATTAATGTATGTATATATTATTTCTATCTATCTATCTATCTATCTATCTATCTATCTATCTATCTATCTATCTATCTATCTATCTGTGTGTCTGTCTGTCTGTCTGTCTGTCTGTCTGTCTGTGAAGGCGCGTGGCTTGGCGGTCAGGTTGTTGCACACATGATTGCGAAGTCATGGTTTCGATTCCCAGGCCGAGCGATGCGTTGTGTCTTTGAGTGATCACCTCGATATCTGATGTTATATGATTGTTTAGAATGTATTCATGTTATGTAGAACTGTGTAATCAGGTGTGCTTATTTAGGTGTGTCCCTTTTGGTAGGTAGTTATAGAATGTGTCGGTAGTTTTAGTTATTTTTGGTTTTATTGGATTTAATTTTTAATCCTCTACTTTGACAATGTAAGGGTCAAAGGTATAAAGACTTGCATTTAAAAACTTACTACTTGGCTGTGTCAACATTTTGTAATGCAATAATTTAGGCGCTTACAAAAGAGCTCAAATTGGTGGTATATTTTAACTGGTCAATTTCTTTACTTGTTGTTACTTAGGGTATTCCATTTTTTATTTGGAAGGTGGGAATTATTAGTCTGGTATGTCATGGTGTTGGTAGTATAGAAGATTTCTTTAATTGTGCTTTGATATTCACAGAAGGATGTGGGTATGTGTAAAGGTTGTTGCTTTGTATGATTCTCTTCAGGTGTTCATTGTTTCATGGAGGTAGACTTTGTGGGCTTTGTGTTTATAAATATTTTTTCAGTTCTGTTTCAAAAATATTATTGTTTAAGAATGATAAATTTGTACTTTACAAAGTATGGTGTAACCCATTAGATTAATGTAACATTCGTTTTTTTATGACTGAAGATAAACACAAACATTAACATACATACATACATACATACATACACACACACACACACACACACACACACACACACATATATATATATATATATATATATATATATATATATATATACATATATATATATATATATATATATATATATATAGTGGGGGCGCAATGGACCAGTGGCTAGGGCAGCGGACTCGCGGTCATGGGATCGCGGTTTCGATTCCCAGATCAGGCGTTGAGTGTTTATTGAGCAAAAACACCTAAAGCTCCACGAGGCTCCGGCAGCGGTGGTGGTGGTGAACCCTGCTGTACTCTTTCAGCACAACTTTCTCTCATTCTTACTTCCTGTTTCTGTTGTGCCTGTAATTCAAAGGGTCAGCCTTGTCACACTGTGTCACGCTGAATATCCCCGAGAACTTGCACGTTAATTTCAAGAGCAGGCTGTTCCGTTGATCGGATCAACCGGAACCCTCGACGACGTAAGCGACGGAGTACTAATAACATATATATATATATATATGTATATATATATATATATATATATATATATATATATATATATATATGAATATATATATGTATATGTATATATATATATATATATATATATATATATATACATATGGATATATATATATATATATATATATACATATATATGGATATATATATATATATATATATATATATATATATGTATATATATATGTATATGCATGTGTATATATATATTTATCTATTTATATACACATACATGCATGTATAGATACGTACACACACGCACACACACACACACATTCCTTGTTAGCTTTTCAATGCTTCCTGCATAGAGTATGCCAACACGAACTTAACTATTGTGTTTCTCCTGCAGATGGCGTCTTCGATTTATTTATTCCCTAAACTATTCCGTACCAGAGTCTACTACACTGTAATCAAATAAATGCAACACGCTTCATAACACACAGATATGCAGATTAATGTACTAATCTCTTTGGCTGAATAAATTGCTGCAGTTAACAGCTTTTCTCGATAATTCCATCTGAACTTGATAATAATTGAAGTCATGTTACCATGGCAATTGCAACACGAATTTGCCCAGTTTACTGTAAATTTCACTGCAGTCATCATCATCGTCATTATCATCCTCCCCACCCCCCACCTCGTCGTTGTAGTAGTCGTCATTGTCATCATTCCATTGGTCCTGATGAGTGGATGCTATACATGCATTGTATTGATGGAAATGTGTTAGTCTTAATGATATTTGCGGCATGCTGATTGTAGTGGTGTTATTGTTATCGATGGTGGTGTTGATGACGATGATGATGATGATGATGATGATGATGATGATGATGATGATGTTGGTGATGACGATAATGACGACGACGATGATGATATTGATGTTGATGATAGTGATGAGGATGACCCCGCCGCCGCCGCCACCTGTGATAGAGATGACGATAATGGTGGTGATTATGATGATGATGACGATGATGATGATAAAGATGATGATGATGACGATGAAGATGACGACGACGACGATGATGATGTTAACGACGATGACAATGACGATGACAATGATGATGATAAAGATGATGATAATGTCGATTACGATAACGATGATGACGATAATGTTTGTGTGAATGATGATGATGATGATGGTGATGATGACAACGGTGACAATGTTTTGGTGATACAAACACACATGTGAACACACAATGTATATGATATACTTTGTGAACTACTATTCGTGTGCGAACGCCTCCCTTGTCACAAAAATGCAGGCGTGGCTTCGAGCATATGTGACTGGGTGGTTAGAAGTTTGCATCTCAACCACATGGTTCCGGGTTCAGTCCCACTGCGTCTCAACTTGGGCAAGTGTCTTCTATTATAACCCCGAGCCGACCAAAGCCTTGTGAGTGAATTTTGTAGACGGAAACTGAAAGAAGCTAGTCCTATGTATATATATATATATATATATATATATATATATATATTTAAATTCAATAACAGGATGAACTCTTTTACAAGAATTTATCAAGTAGCTAGCGTGAAAAAAACCTCATAAGGGAAAAAATCCATCATCTATTCCCAAAATATATATATTTATATAATTTATTTATATAATACCCTTATAATATATATATCATTTGTATTATATATATATATATCATTTGTATAATGATATATATATATATATATCATATATATATATCATTTGTATTATATATATATATATATATATATATATATCATTTGTATTATATATATATATATATATATATATATATATATCATTTGTATTATATATATATATATATATAATAATAATATTAGGGACAAAATCCAAAATTACAGGTAAAAACTCAATTAAAATCAATTTATAAAAAATTAAAATTAAATTGAGCTTTATAGATAAAATATATAAAATATATAGTTTTAGGGAAAATAACCAAGTTTCAAGAACTCATCGATGAAAATCCACTATCACATATAGAAAAATTAATAATTAAAATTATTATTATTGAATGGTTATTATTTTGATATGATATTTTCAATAATTTTTCTATCTTTATATAATAAGTATTTCATATTAATTCATTTGGTACTTATTGTTGGTTGAGATAGATATATATATCTAATTATTGTTCTACTTACGATCTGACGATTAGCTATATTTTTGAATAGAATTTATTTTCGATAATTTCAATTTATTTTAATCGATTTAAATTTCCTTTCTATTTGAAAATTAGTTATGAAACAGGTGTAATCTTTTTATTATATTTATCTTATGATATTTACTTTACTTTATATTATACTCATTTATTGTGCTTTTAATTATTAATTTTTCTATATGTGGTAGTGGATTTTCATCGATGAGTTCTTGAAACTTGGTTATTTTCCCTAAAACTATATATATATATATATATATATATATATATATATATATATATATATATATATATATATATATATATATATATATATATATATATATATATATATATAATACAAATGATATATGAGCATATGCATGTATATATACATATATGTACATACCTACATCTACATGTATATACAGATGCATATCCGTGTACAGGACGTCAGAAAAGGAACGGGAACATAAAGCACCAAAACGGACTTTTTTTTACAGACAACAGAATGAACACATAGGAAAACAGACGAGCCACATATGGAACTTTCCTTCATCAGCTGTGTCTATTCAAAACTAGGCGTTTCGAAGATGAGCCAGAACGCGCTCTTAGAATAGCTCTTCCCGATATATATATATATATATATATATAAAGATGATAAGACCGTTATTTAAAATAACGATCATATCGAGTGGCCAGCATGGGAAAAAATTCTTATAGGTAATCATTATTATTAAAATTATAATTAAGAGTATCAAAAGGGATACCATCATGCTAGATATAGCAGTCAAAACCTGATTCTAAAATCACACCATATATTCATACAGCACCGACGAAAAGATAAATGAAGAAATAAACTAGCAAAAGATTAATGGATAATCTCAGATCGCGATTTCTGGCTATACATAAATAAGCTCTGGCTCATAATTACAAATATATACACACATAATTACAAATATATATATACATACAACATACGAATACTGTGCTGTATGAAAACATGATGTGGTCTTAGAATCAGTTTTGTCCGCTGTATCTAGCATGGTGGTATCCGTTTTGATACCCTTAATTTTAATTTTATATTTGGCACAAAAAAAAAAAAAGACGAAACAATATAGATTTCATAATTCAATGGAAAATTGTAACTTCTGCAACTTCTTACAAAATTGACAATAAATTCTGTCGATTATGCCTAGAAGAAAACAATAAAATAATGAATATGAAAGGGAACCTAGTAAATATGAGAGATGAAATAGTTTTTTCATATAAACCCGTGACAAAATACTTTTTCACTAGTCTAAAATAACATAATAATATCATTTAAAAGGATTACTTAATTTTGTTTAATATCACACTAAATACCTTTTTATTAATCTAAATTACATATTAACAATTTTATTCAAAATTATTATTTAATAATGTTATTTAATACTATTTAATAATGATAAATGATGGGCATGTATGTATGTTGTTGACTATATATATATATATATATATATATATATATATATATATATATAGATATGTATGTGCATTTCTAGGTGTATATGTCTATGTATATCTTTGTCTATATGCTTGCTTAAATATCTGTAAGTGTGTATATATATATATCTCAATATACCTATATATGTATTTAATTATCTATGTACTTTTGCGTGTGTATGAGTATATTAATATTGGTATATATGCAAATGTGTGTGTATATATATATTTATCTATATGTATGTATATGTAACTGTCCGTATGTATATGTATATCTATGTATATCTGCATACATCTGTATATATATGTTTAAAAAGATATATATTTTTTGTGCATGAATATGGGTGTATGTACACCCATCCAGATACATTATTACTTATATATATATATATATATATATATATATATATATATATATATATAAACAAATAGTAAATGAGTATATGCATATATACGTACAGGTATGTGCATAGCGACATCCACCTGTATGTATAGGTGCATATCTGGGTACAGGACATTGCAAACGAAACGTAGACAAGAAAACACACAAGCCACATAGAGAACATATATATATATATATATATATATAGTGAGAATTTACAAAAAATCAAAAGACAAAGACAGGCGTGAAAACAAGTTTAACACACGGGAAGTGAGAAAGTCTTTTATATTTCGACAGAAAGGAACACAGAGATAAACAGGGAGAGAAAATAGAAAAAGGTTTAGTGGCTAGCGATCTATCATGGCGAATGCCTGACAGAGGGGTCACACAACGAATGTGTGCGTGCGTGTGGAAGGGGCTGGTGACAGTAACGTGCGCGTTTGTGCATGAGTAGGTGTGTGGATGATGGTGTAGGTGCTGCGAAGTGGTCAGTGCTAGTGTGTGCGCTGGTGTCGGTGCTGGGAAGTGGTCAGCGCCAGTGTGTGCAGGCTGGTGTGATGTGGTGTGGTAGTGTGTAGTGTGGTGGTTTGTTGTGGTGGTGTGTGGTGTGGTGGTGTTTGGGTGTGGGGTTGTGGGGGAGGCGAGAGTAGGGGAAGCAAGGGTGGAGTCTAAGGGGTGGGGTGGTGGTGGGATGGGATGTATAGAGATGGTGGGGTTGGAATGTGTAGGGGTAGGGTAACGATGAAGGAGGTGGAAGGAAGAAGGTGGGTAGGTGTGAAGCGAGAAAGTAGGTGCCAGAGTAAGAGAGGAGAGGTGGGTCGGAGGAAGTAGGTGTGAGAGGAAGAGAGGAGGAGTGTTAGATGAAGAGGGGAGGAGAATTGACCCCATGTGGCGCGAAGGAACGAAGAAAGAAGGGAAATCATCGTTCCCATCTCTAGCCTTACGTGTTACACACAGATCCGAGTTCCAGGGTAGTAACCCGTCATCAGCGTCTGACAATCACCAGCTAGCGATGAGAACTCATCCCAAACGCAAAATACTACATGTTTTTATCAGTGACAAATCATCGCTGATCTCGAAAAAGGAGAAACAAGCAATAATAAATCTCTGAGCGAGACGTAAACAGTCGCAGCATGCACTTACTTTAATGTAATATAATTCATTTCCAATTGTTAAATGTGAATACTTCGTATATACATGTATCTATGTGTGCATGTTAGTTGGCAGATATATTTGCACGTATGTATGGAAGAATATATAAGTATATATAACATATACCTAAGTGTCATGTTATACTTTCCACTACCCTTATATACAAATTTTTATAATTTTTATAATTTTTGCAATTTTTATAAATTTCATAAATTATTTTTATAATTTATCTTAATAACTAATTTTTATAATTTTATAATTATTCTTATAATTATGTTTATTAAAATGTTTATAATATTTATTAAAATTTTTATAAATATTATAAATTTTTATAATTTTTGTAATTTTTATAACGTATATATGTTTTTTTTATAATGTATATATATATATATATATATATATATATATATATATATATATATATATATACGTATACAAACTTATATGGCCATATATACATTCAGGCCTATATATAAACATTATTTACGAGCATAAGCATACATATGTCCAAGTATTCCATGTATGAGGTATATACCATGGTATTGATGTGTATGGGTTTGTAAATGTTCGTATATACATTTGTATGTATACGTACGTATTTATCCGTGTGTTTTTCTTTGTACAAAATTGTTTGTATATGTATATATAGTTGTACGAGTATGTATACGCATAAATTTTACGTATAAGTTATGTAAGAAACATAATTTTGAATGTACATATCCATTTACATATTCTCTCAATGTATTTACTTTTTATCATAAAAAAATATAAGACCCCATTTTCCCCTTAATTGCTATCTCCCCTACACTACCCAAATATCTAACTTTATTTTTTTTTAGCTTTCTCTACAATTATAAACATCCCTTTTTGATATTATTAAATATAATTTTTCTTTACTGTTCCATAGATAATTATATACGATTTACAGTGGACAGTGTGGAGGCGCAATGGCCCAGTGGTTAGGGCAGCGGACTCGCGGTCATAAGATCGCAGTTTCGATCCCAGACCGGGCGTTGGGAGTGTTTATTGAGCGAAAACATCTAAAAGCTCCACGAGGTTCCAGTAGGGGATGGTGGCGAACCCTGCTGTACTCTTTCACCACAACTTTCTCTTACTTCCTGTTTCTGTTGTACCTGTAATTCAAAGGGTCAGCCTTGTCACACTCTGTGTCATGCTGAATATCCCCGAGAACTACATTACGGGTACACGTGTCTGTGGAGTGCTGAGCCACGTGCACGTTAATTTCATGAGCAAGCTGTTCCGTTGATCGGATCAACTGGAACCCTCGACGTCGTAATCGATGAGTGCCAACAACATCGACAGTGTAAGTAAATTCCCTCTCATCTTCAATAGTTTGTATTTTTTACATTTATTTCTATTTTTTATTAACCGCCCTTTAGTATCTACCTCTTCAAATATTTTTCTAAAATGTTGACTAGATAATACATTCCGTATTATCACACTTATTTTTTTCTATAAAACTTAGACTTATTATTTACAATAAACAATTTTATTATAAATTTTATAAACCTGTGACTATTAATGATTACTATTAAACATTTTTTCTCCCTAATTACTGATTAAGCTGTATTGATAACTGACGGTAAAATATTAATCTTAGTCACTTGTATTTGAAATTCTTTATTTGCTTTACTTCCTTATTTGAGGTCCCCCCTTTTCCTTAAAATACAGCGTCACCAGTTATTTATACTTTTATGGGAGTTTAAATTAGCTCATATATAGAAATTTATGGAGAGAATGTTAGCCTTTGATATTTTATTATCATTATTACATATATCAGTACCCAAGTTTTATTTTTTAGTCTTGTTTAAATGGACATGACTCCAAGAACAATAACACATTGCAAAATGATTAATAACACCATACTCATGTAATTTTAGTTTTTTTCACCTACCAAGAGTACTTTTTGACAGCTCAGATTCTTAAATATGAATTTCTTGTTATTCTGTATGAAACAATTGTATAGCTACACGAATAAACAAAATTATCATCCATATCAACATCTAATCTTCTCCATTTACGTAAATACGAACAAACTTGTTGAACTCTGTTTAATAAGTTGTCATATACTTAATACTTGTACATACACACATTTATATACAGTACAGTATATATATATATATATATATATATATATATATATATATATATATATATATATATATATATATATATATATATATATATATATATATATATATATGTATATATATATATGTATGTATATATATATATATATGTATATATATATATGTATGTATATATATATATGTATGTATATATATATATGTATGTATATATATATATGTATGTATATATATATATGTATGTATATATATATATGTATGTATATATATATATGTATGTATATATATATATGTATGTATATATATATATGTATGTATATATATATATGTATGTATATATATATATGTATGTATATATATATATGTATGTATATATATATATGTATGTATGTATATATATATATATATATGTATGTATATATATATATATATATATATGTATGTATATATATATATATATATATATATATATATATATATATATATATATATATATATATGTATGTATATATATATATATATGTATGTATATATATATATATATGTATGTATATATATATATATATGTATGTATATATATATATATATATATATATATATATATATATATATGTATGTATATATATATATATATGTATGTATATATATATATATATGTATGTATATATATATATATGTATGTATATATATATATATATATATATGTATGTATATATATATATATATATATATATATATATATATATATATATATATATATATATGTATGTATATATATATATATATGTATGTATATATATATATATATGTATGTATATATATATATGTATATATATATATATATGTATGTATATATATATATATGTATGTATATATATATATATGTATGTATATATATATATATATGTATGTATATATATATATATGTATGTATATATATATATATGTATATATATATATATATATGTATGTATATATATATATATGTATGTATATATATATATATATATATATATATATATATATGTAGGAGAATATACAAAAAATAACAACAGACGAGGACAGGTGGTGTAAATAACAAAAGTATATATTAGTATGACGCTCGGGAATACGGAAAGTCTTTGACGTTTCGAGCTACGCTCTTCAACAGAAAGAATACGGAGACAAGGAGAAAAACACGGAGAAAAAAAATTGAATAGTGTTCAGTCAACGGTCAATCATAATAATGGCCGATCATAACAATGACTGACCGGAAGTTAGAAATTCTTATTTCAGGAGAGCTAAGAAAGGGGGAGATAACAAACGGTGATCGGGAACGAGGGGCTGTGTGTGGGAGGTAGACTGCTGGTGATCTTGACGTATGTAGTGTGAAAATGGGGGAAGGGAGAAAGGAAGAAAGTAGTTGGTCAGTTGTAGTGTGTGCGTGGTGTGATGCGAGGGTATTGGTGTGGTGTGCGTGGTGTGATGCAAGAGTATTGGTGTGGTGTGATGTGAGGGTGTTGGGAGGTGGGGAATGCATGGGTGGAGTGTGGGGTAGAGGTAGGGGTATGTGGGTAGAGTGGGGTATGTGGGTAGGGGTGGGTGGTGGGTGTAAGGAATTGGATGGGGTGGAGTGGGAAGGTAGAGTAGGAGTGTGTTGGGGTGTGGTGGGATGAGCTTATGAGGGGGTGTTGACGAGGAGGGAGAAGGGGAAGGTGGATGTAAGAGAGGGGGAAGATGGGTATGGGAGGGGAGAGGAAGAGAGGAGAGAGGGTGGGTATAAGAGAGGGAAGGGGGATTGAGAGAGGGGGAAGGTGGGTATGGGGGGAGAAAGAGGGGAAGGTGGGTATGGGGGGAGAAAGAGAGGAAGAGAAAGAGAGGAAGAGAAAGAGAGTGAGATAGAGGGAAGAGGGGTATGGGGGGGAAGAAGAAAGGAAGAGAAAGAGAGTGAGAGAGAGGGGAAGGAGTGAGAGAGTAAGGGTGAGAGAGTAAGAGAGTAAGAGTGTAGAGAGTAGGAGAGTAAGAGTGTAGAGAGTAAGAGTGAGAGAGGGGGGAGTACGGGAGAGGGGGGAGGGGGGAGTACGAGAGAAGAGAGTGAGAGAGAGTAAGAGAGAGGAGAGAAAGAGTAGGGGTGAAGAGAAGTGGGAGTGGAGAGAAGTATGAAGAGAGGTACAAAGAAGTAGGAGTCGGAGCAGGAGGTGGGGGAGGGGAGAGATGGGTGGTAGGAGGGAGGGTGGGGGAGAGAGACAGGAGGAGGGGGTTAGATGAAGAGTGGAGGGGAGTTGAGCCCATGTGGCGCAAAGGAGCGAAGATAGAAGATTAATCCCTGTTCACGGCGCAAACGGGAGTCCGGATGGCCCCTGTGCATGGACAATCCAAACACAGACAGGTGTTGCCGCAAGGAGTGGCCGGCAGAACGGAAGTGGCGTGACACCGGGGTGTCATTGCCGACGTTGATATCTCGGAGGTGTTCCGCGAATCGGTCGGCCAGGCGCCGCCCCGTTTGTCCGATGTACAGGGATTGGCAGAGAGAGCAGGAGAGGCAATATATGATGTTGGTAGACGTGCAGGTGAAGGAGTCGGTGATGCGATAGGGTCGGTGATGGGTGCTGGTGAGGAGGGTGGTGTTGGAGAGGTAAGGGCAAGTGCGGCAGCGTGGACGGGAGCAGGGGAAAGAGCCAGGTTGGGAGGTTCGGTTGGGGAAGAAGCTGTGGACCAAGAGGTCCCGTAGGTTGTGGGCTCGTTTGAAGGAGGGGAGGGGTCGATTAGGGAAGATGTGGGAGGTGGAGGGGTCGGACTGGAGGCGCCGAAAAGCTCGGAGAATGGAGCGTTGGAGGGGTAGGGTGGTGGGATGGTAGGTGAGGGGAAAAGGGAGGCGGGAAACGGCAGGGCGGGTTCGGGGGGAGAGAGCAAATGCACGGTCCACAGAACGTGCTCTGGCAAGGGCGGTGTGGATGGTGGTGGGTGGATATCCACGCAGGCTAAAGTGGTGAGCCATGAGTTGAGACTGAGTCTCAAAGTCATGGCTGTCGCTACAAAGTCTGCGTAGACGGAGGAATTGGGAATAGGGGATGGAAAGTTTTGTGTGTCTAGGGTGGGAGGAGGAGAAGTTGAGATAGGAGTGTGAGTCTGTGTGTTTGTAGTGGATGGAGGTGCTAAGGGCGGAGTGGAGGATGCTGACCGAAATGTCGAGAAAGGGGACAGAGGTGTCAGAGACAGTACAGGAGAAGTGGAGGGCAGGATGGAAAGATTGAACGAAAGAGAGGAACGAGTCAAGATGTTCGCGGGAGAGAGAGGTGGCACCGATACAGTCGTCGATATACCGACCGTATAGTTCGGGAGTGGGACCAGTGAAACTGGAGAATATTTGGGCCTCAACATAACCAACGAAGAGGTTCGCGTAGTTGGGGCCCATTCTCGTCCCCATGGCCACTCCCGAGAAGTGCTGGTAGATATCTCCCGCGAACGAGAAACAGTTGAGAGATAGGACAAGTTCGGCCAGACGAATGAGTGTGGAGGTGTCGGGTTGTGGGTTGGGGCGTTGGTCTAGAAAAAACTTCAGGGCACACAGCCCCTCGTCGTGGGGGATCACTGTATAGAGGCTCTGGATGTCTAGAGTGAAGAGAAGCTTAGAAGGGCCGGG
>NC_142928.1:137022946-137032946 GCF_046866305.1 Octopus bimaculoides
AATTATAATAATAATGAGTATGGTGAAGTAGTATTTCATGAATTTTAATTTACATTTTGATTTAAATACATTTTGATTTGATAAAAAAGCTTAATATTGACCTACATACGTTTCCACTACATCAGTTAGTAACTGTTGCATTTGACACAAAACTTTTTCACTGATTTGTTCAACAGCAAAACTAATTAAAATTAGTTCTTACTGTCTCATAATCTGTCTTACTGATCAATTAGCTTTGAAGTGTTTCATTGAAAAATATATAGTTGAAACGTAACGACAATATATCTTAGTTGCCACTCGCAATAAAGTACGATGACTGTAGCAAAAATGGCTTTCTTTCTCGTACACTCCACCTGATTTATTTTATGTGCTCTTGGAGATAATGCAGCGAGTAACCGTAGACTCTATCCCGCCCTTCGCGCTCTCGGCCATGTCAAAATATCAAAGACGTAACAGATGGAAGACGAGAAAACTGTACAGTAGAAGCTCGCAGTACGAGTGCACCATTGTACGAATAATTTGCTGTACAAGCCGAGACTCGTGCGAATTTTTGTCTTGAAGTACGTGCGGAAATCCGCAGTATGAGCACACAGATCGTCCCATCTTTAAGGTAATTCAGTTAATAAAACCGGTTTACATATTTCTTTTGCATTCTCTTTTTTATAATTGTCATTTTACTTGTAATTACACCTTTTCCGTTTTAAGACCCATAAAAATTATTTTTGAGTGGTTTTTGGGGGATGGAACGAATTAATTATATTTTAGTTAATTTCAATGGGGAAAATTGATTTTGTAAATCGTAAGACGAGCTCGGTCATGGAACGAATTAAATTCGTCCTGCGAGGTATCACGGTATTTATCTCACCCAGTGGCTCTCAAACATTTTTTTTTCACCTATGGTTCCTTTGATTCCTATTTTATTCGGATGGACCCTCATAGCCATTCGATGTTTAAAAATTCCTATTATATATTTATTATTAAATATTAGGAATTGTATAAAAAAAATTGTTTAAATATTTTATGTATTGTGGACCCAATTCATTGCATGTAAATTTTAACGACAAAACCTTACGTGGACACCCCACCCAAGGATCATATGGATCTCGGTTGAGAACCACTGATCTAACCTCAGGATTTTTGAACGGTGTGTCGCAGATTTTCAAAAATGTTATTTAGGCTTTTTTTTTAGAAGATCTATTCTAATACTTGAGCGTCAGGAAAAATGTGTCACGATTATCATTAATAAAGAGAGGTGGATTTGGCAGAATCGTTTGAGCGTCGGACAAAAATGCCTTGAGATATTTCTCTTTGCGCCCTGAGTTCAAATCCCACCGAAAGTAGTTTTGTATTTTTATCCGTTCGAGAGTCGATGTAATAAAAAAACAACAAAAATGTAAAGTTCTGAGATTGATATATTAGGCTATTTCCTCTCCCACTATATTCAAGGGGAGGCGTAATGGTTAGGGCAGCGGACTCGCGGTCATAAGATCGCGGTTTCGATTCCCATACCGAGCGTTGGGAGTGTTTATTGAGCAAAACACCTAAAGCTCCACGAAGCTCCGGCAGGGGGTGGTGGCGAACCCTGCTGTACTCTTTCACCACAACTTTCTCTCACACTTTCTTCCTGTTTCTGTTGTACCTGTATTTCAAAGGGCCAGCCTTGTCACACTCTGTGTCTCGCTGAATCTCCCCTGAGAACTACGTTAAGGGTACACGTGTCTGTAGAGTGCTCAGCCATTTACACGTTAATTTCACGAGCAGGCTGTTCCATTGATCGGATCAACTGGAACCCTCGACGTCGTAACCGACGGAGTGCCACTGTTATGTTTCCCTCGGGTGACTCGTAGAGATAACATAACGAGTTATACAATTTAATTATTACATTTATTGTTCAATTACATACAAAGAACGCACTCACCCAATGTTCGTTATGAATAAACAAAAGTCATGTCCGCCATATATATATCAATGACATTTTACTACGACAGTCCCACAAGACAACAACAATGAAACAATGAACTCAGACGAACCACATGACACACGGAACGTCAGACGAATTACATATCTAACAGTCCATATAACACCTCCCCACTGAAATTGATGCTACACAAGAAGTATCAACAGCAAAGTCTCTCTTGGGTTTTACGGGTTCTCTTGGACCGTCTTGGGTTGTCTGGTCCATACTCTGGAACGGGTAACATAGTCTTGGGTCTGGTTTGTCTTTGTGTTAGTGGCACAGTTTCCGAGATCTCCATCGGGTGATCTGTTGCAAATTCAAATACAGTGTTTTCTGCATCACCAGGTTCATTGTCTTCCTCAGTTGTGTACCGCGGTTGCAGCTGTTCCCAGTGTCGTCTCCACATCGGGCCATGAGGTATGACCTTCACGTTAAAGCAGCGAGTACCCAATGACTTCTTAATGATTGCTGGTACCCATCGGGGATCTTTGTCTCGGCGAGGTCCATAGTAGAGTGCATACACAGGATCTCCGGCCTTGTACTGCCTGGTAACTTTAGCGACATCAGCCGAGCTTGGAGTCACCTGAGACTTATGTGCTTCCTTAGACTGTTTGCCTTGAGTAATGTGTACTGGCGATGGCAGCAGAGAATCAATCCTTGTTCGTATCTGCCGGTGATTCAAAAGTTCACTTGGAGAGAATCCACAGGATGTCGGTGTTCTCCGGTACTGCATCAAGAATTCTTGAAGTGCTCGTGTTGGCGGAAGAGAAGACTTCCTCAGAGCTTGTTTGAAGGTCTGCACCAAACGTTCCGCTGCTCCGTTGGTAGCTGGGTGGTAAGGTGCCCCTGTCAGGTGTGTGATCCCGCGTTCTTTGCACCAGCTCTGGAACTCCTCAGACGTAAAAGTTGGTGCATTATCGGTGACCAGTGTGTGAGGAAATCCGAAGTGCGCAAAGTCTTCCTCAAGCAGATTCAAAGTGGCTTTGGAGGACGTGGAGGAAGTGGGATGAATGCATGGGTACTTGGAATAAGCATCTGTGATCACCAGCCAATCTCTACCCATAAAATTTATTGCATGGTCCAGATGTAAGCGGCTCCACGGCTTTTCTGGTAACATCCATGGGTGAACTGGAGGCTTAGATGGCTGCCTTTGATGTTCGTTACATGAATCACATCGTCGACTGGCTATCTCTATAGCAGCATCGATACCAGGCCAATATACAGCAGTTCTTGCTAGCTGTTTCATGCGTTCCATGCCAAAGTGTCCGAGATGCAGAAGATTGAGGATCTTTGGCTGCAAGCTATGTGGAATCACAACTCTAGATCCATGTATAAGGCATCCATGACAGATACTAAGTGAGTTTGATAACTTACGGAACTTGTTGACTTCGTCATTGATCTCCATGTTCTTTGGTGGCCAGCCTTCACGGACGTAGCGCATCACTGTAGATATCACTGGATCTTTCCCTGACTCTTGACGGAGGACGTTAGCATCCACAGGTTGGACTTGAATACTAAGAGCTTTGATGGCACACACCATGTCTATGTCTTCACCATTTTCCTTTCTGTCAAAGTCGTTATCATCACCGAATGGCAAGCGACTGAGGGCATCAGCATTGCCATGATCTGCTGATTTCCGATATTCAATGGTGTAGTTAAACTGGTTCAGCCACAGGGCCCATCGTGCTAGTCTGTTAGCAGCGAGAAGTGGCGTTCCTTTCCTCGGACTGAATAGTGATGTCAGTGGCTTGTGGTCAGTCACGAGTACGAATTTACGACCGTACAAATATTGGTAAAACTTCTGCAAGCCAAATATGATAGCTAGGGCTTCCTTTTGAATTTGACTGTAGTTACGCTGTGCAGAAGTGAGAGTCTTGGACATATTGGATATTGGGCGCTCGCTTCCATCAGGATAGCGGTGAAACAGGAATGCTCCAATACCAACGTTTGATGCGTCACAAGCCAGTCCCAAAGTTTTGTTTGGATCGAAGTGTATCAGAACTTGACTTGATGAAAGTACATTTTTCAAGTGATCAAAAACTGACTGTTCCTCATCTCCCCACTTCCAAATAGTTGACTTTTTTGTAAGGCAATAGAGTGGCTCTGCTATACTGGCTAGGTTTGGGATAAACTTTCCATAAAACTGAACTGAACCTAGGAAAGATTTCAAGCTTGATTCGTTCGTTGGAGATGGCATCTTTAAGACTGCTTCGACTTTGGATCCCTTAGTGATCCCTTCAGCCGACAAAATGTGTCCAAGGTATTCTACACTGGGTAGTGCAAACTGGCACTTTTCACGGCGACATCTGAGTCCATTGTCGCTTAGACGTGTGAGCAGACACTTTAGGTTGTTTAAGTGACTGTTTGCATCTTTCCCACTGACGAGCATGTCATCCTGGAAGACGGCCACTCCAGGTAGATCATGGGTCAGGTTTTCCATGATCTCCTGAAAGTAACCAGGTGCTGACTTGATTCCGAAAGGGAGTCGTTGTTGCAGGAGTACTCCACGGTGAGTGCTGAGTGCGAGTCTGCGTTGACTTTCTGGAGCCAGCTTGATCTGATTATAGGCATCAGCAAGGTCTATCTTTGTATATCTGAATCCACCTCCGAGTTTCTGCATCAGTTCAGCAGGGAGTGGCATTGGATGACGGTGATCAGCAAGTTGGTCATTAATTCCCACAGAGTAGTCACCACAAATCCGTAGTTTGGGCTTCAGGTTGCTTGAAGCGTGTGCTTTACGAATCGGTACCACTGGCGTTCCGTATTCATTGAATTGGACTGGCTTCCAGATTCCCTTGGCGATGCCTTCTTCGTAACCTTTGGCCAGGTCATCACGAAGAGCAAATGGGACCGGACGTGCCTTGTGAAAGACTGGTGTTGCGTCCGATTTGAACTTCACTTCCAGTTCAAAGTTCTTGAGACATCCCAATTCTTGCTTGAAAAGATCTGGAAATTCATCACACATGTGACAATCTTGCTGCAGGGAAACATAGGGTTCGCTTGAGGTCTTTGGATACATCCCTTCTGCACCTTCCCTCTTAGCTTGGCTGTCTATGCTTTTCAAACCTAGAGCAGTGTCTACGGAAATTCCCAGAGTCTGGATAGCATTCCGACCCAGCAAATTAAGATCAGAGATCTTGGTGACTATGTAAGGTATAAGATCCTGCTTACCAGTTGTTGGATCCTTGGTTTGGCCCATGAAAGTTCCTAGAACAGGCAGGTTGTGCTTGCTGGCAGATTCATAGCGATGCTTGACATCTTGCAGCTTTGGTCTTCCAAGTTGTTTCCAGACTGACAAGGAAACAAAATTGCCTGTAGTAGCAGTGTCCAATTCCATTGTGAACAGTCTGTTCTGGATTGTTACTGGCACAATTAAACTGTGAGTGTCTCGGGAAACTTCACCTAGGATCGCCTTGACTAGCTCAGCTTTTGTGATTCTTTTCACGGGAGTTTGTGAATGGCCATTGCGTTGCTGATGTTGTTTTTTCCTACACACCGCTTGCAAATGACCCTTTTTGTCACAAAAATGACATTTGGTTTCCCTGAAAGGACAGTCTGTTGCTTTGTGGGCCTTTCCACATCGGTAGCATTTCTCCTGGTTTGTGGAATAAGACTGCTGATGTTTCTTTTGAGGACTCTTATTCCTGTTCTGCTGGACCTTGTACACCTGCTTGGTTTTGGAACCGTATACAGTTTCTTTTGCAACCTTTGCTGCGTCTTCAGTCTCAATGGCAACCTGGACAGCACGGGCAAAATCTAGTTCTGAGTCTTTTATCTTAAAAAGCGCCTTCAGAACCGCTTCATTGTTAACCGAACATATGAATCTCTGTCTCAGAGCTTCATCCTGTGGGTTGGTGATCGCTGGAAAATCACAGGTAGCTGCATCCTGGCGTATACGTGCTGCCAGCTCCTGGAGAGTTTCGCCTGGCTTCCGCTGCATATCACTCCAAAACTTGAAACACTCTCTCACAATGAAAAGTTTAGGGTCGAACTGTTCCTTCATGAAGTCAACGATTTCGTCCATTATCAAGTTGTTGATATCTTTAGGCGGATTTTGTTGGGTAGCCAGATTAGCAAGTTGTTTGTAAACAGTAGCAGTCTGATTGGTCAGGAACACTTGTGCCATGCGTTTTTCAGGTACAGCATTAGCAGCCACAAACGTACGGAATCTTGACCAGTAATCAGGCCATAGTTCTGTCGCTGAATCAAATGCAGTAAATGGTGGAATCGACACTGTTGTTGAAGCAGCTGAAAAATAGCCACTAGAATCGCCTTCAACTTGTCGAGCACCAAACAGTTTTAACAGAGCATCCATATCTCTCTGATGTTGTTGCATTTGCTTGTCCATTTGTTCCCTAAACAATTTAATAAGTTCTACTGTCTGTTTTTCAGCCATTGTTATTACGATGAATAATTTTACGGTAAAGTAAGCATGTATCCTATCGGTCCTATCGGCGACGCCAATAAACTCTGTTATGTTTCCCTCGGGTGACTCGTAGAGATAACATAACGAGTTATACAATTTAATTATTACATTTATTGTTCAATTACATACAAAGAACGCACTCACCCAATGTTCGTTATGAATAAACAAAAGTCATGTCCGCCATATATATATCAATGACATTTTACTACGACAGTCCCACAAGACAACAACAATGAAACAATGAACTCAGACGAACCACATGACACACGGAACGTCAGACGAATTACATATCTAACAGTCCATATAACAGCCACGATATTTAAGGCCTTGTGTCTATGTTAGAAACAATTATCATGATTAATAAAACGAAGGTGGCGAACAGGTAGAAAAGTTATCCTGCCAGACAAGATGCATAGCGGCATTTCTTACTGCTCTTTATATTCTGAGTCCAAATTTCGCTGAAGTCGACTTTGCTTCTCATCCTTTTAGGATCGATAAAATAAGTACCAGCTGAACACCGGGGTCAATGTAATCGACTTCCTCTCCTCTCAACATTTCTCGTCCTATACCAAAATTAGAAAGAATCTACTATAATACTCCGTCACAACATATGAATGAGAAAGGAAGGTGTGATAGATGAATAAGGAAGGAAGGGGTGATGGCAAACTGGTAGTGGGAGCGTTTCAACTCTGTGTGAGTATATGTGTATGTATGTAAAAGGGAAGTATGTGAAAGTTTGTGTGTGTGTGTGTTCACATCTCAAAAAACAACCACTAGATAACATTGACAAGTGTATTAATTTGATTTACCATCCATATTTATATATAAAATGCATTTTTGACGACACGAGGCCAGCTAGTTATGATTAATAAAACGAAATACGCAATACATAGTTTCTATTCTTTTCTAACTCTAAAACTTTATTTGACTTCAGTATGTCAATAAGTAAAAGTGATTAAGAACCACTGGTGAATCAAGGTTTACATAAAGTTGACCTGTATATCATCAACACCATCCTAGGGTTTTTGTATAGATGGAGCAATGCTATTCGTTTGATCAGTGTTCTCTCATGAAAGCTACCGCTGCGACTGTTTACAAACCATCAAGCAGATAACCACTATATGTATCTAGAGGCTGTTCCATTTGCAAACTATGCATTATTTGTAAACGTACTCTATAGATGTTCAGCTCTGCAAATGTCTAATAACTATATACCAAATATATAGCAGAAATAAATTGAAATAAATTATATAACGATCAAATGAAACAGCGTTTTCACAGTTACTCGACCTGCTACAAATAGTAATCAATAATCTTGTAAAAAGAAAAAAAGATGGCTAGAATAACTTTGATCGATAGCTGTGTTTGATCAGAGTTGAAGCGGACCTAAACAACTCAACAGCAATGGGTCAGAGTTTAAGTTTACTAACGCAAAATAAAATATTTCCAGATAAAAATTTTCAGTTTAAGAAACTGAGAATTTCAAATCTTCATGTGAAGTAGAATTGTTGTGTTTTTATCACTGCTTACGATAATGTTTCCTATTTGGGCAGTGGATTGACAGAATCGTTAGAGCATCAGAAAATAACGCTTTGTGGAATTTGTTTCGGTTCCTTCCGTTCTGAGTTCATATCCCGTTGAGGTCCACTTTACCTTTCATTCTTTTGGCATTAATATAAAGTACCAGTTAAGCACTAACGCCGATGTAACTGTTATTGTCAAATTATTGTCCTTGTACCAAAATTAAAAGCAAAATATTTTATGTTTGGATGATAGGACTGGTATATATTATAAGGTAATAACATTTAATTGACTCCCTGACAGCGGCTCTGAGTTTGGGAGCGACTACGGCCCTCAATCCAATTGGGCTCAGCATGTTCTCAAAGGATAACAATGGTTGTGTTAATGATCGAGATTTCAATTTAATTAATTACTAGCACGTCACTGCAATTTAAATTATCAACCCTAAAAAGGAAGAAAGGCGAATTGATTTGAGCGGAATTTGAATTCAGAACATAAACGGAATATAAAGTACCAGTCAAGCACTAACGTCAATGTAACTACTCGCAAATTATTGTCCTTGTAGCTAAATTAAAAGCCTTGGACAACACACTCTAAATTAAACAAATATTAAGTTTAATTAAATAATTAAAGGAAATGTAGGTGCTTGTGCGTTAATGCAAATTAGTGCTGATTATAGGAGTTCCCGGGCAATCAGTGTTCGGAATGTCGGTGTTGTATATGTAGAAGAAATTTTTAGACATCAGGTTTCTAATATCATTAACAAAGTCGTTCTGAATTTATTCAGAAAGTTGGCTACAAGGAGAATTGAGCCTTTGGCTCTCGGTTTTAAAAAAAACTGTGCTTTTGCTATGGTCTATTTTATTAGTTCCATTCTTTTCACAAATTCAAGGTGTAACAGCCTATGTGAGAAACCCATGCCTTAAAGGGCGGTAGATGGTAGAATTTGGAGAATATTTTGCTTAAATACCTTACAATATATACTTGATTCCGTTTATGTTCTGAATTCAAATTCCGCTCAAATCAATTCGCCTTTCTTCCTTTTTAGGGTTGATAATTTAAATTGCAGTGACGTGCTAGTAATCGTAATTTGAATTTATATATATATATATATATATATATATATATATATATATATATATATATATATATATAAATTCAAATTACGATAAACATAAACAAACAAACGAAGTTTGCTTTTAGAAGCGTTGAGATGTCTTAGAAAGTTAAAGAAGTGATTTTAAATTCTCAATCGCAGGATAATGCTAATAATATAGCCTGAACAGGATAAACTACGACTATTTTGCAGCGCCTACACTTTTTCTGCAAAACAGGGGTAGTTTATCCTGTTCAGGCTATATTATTAGCATTATCCTGCGATTGAATATATATATATATATAATTCTATTTTGGAATAGTGCATCTCGTAGCAGATTATAAAGCTATAAATAATAGCATGTACATATTAGGTTGAAAAACCCTTTTGGATAGAAAAACTGAAAGGCTGTCCATGGGACATGAACACACGTCCCCTGTAGACATAACAGGCATTATACCATTGCACACTCTTCAACTTTTTTTCTCCAAAAGGGTCTTTCAACCAAATATTCACATGCTGTTATTTATAGCTTTATCATCTGCTTCGAGATCCGCTATTCCAAAACAGAATTAATTCGCTTTCTCTCGAAAGTTTATAAATTCTTATGATGTTAACAATCTATCTATCTATCTATCTATCTATCTATCTATCTATCTGTCTCTTTTATCTTTTACTCGTTTTAGTTATTAGAGTGCGACCAGGCAGGAGCACCAGTTTGAACAATTTTTAGTCGAAGGAATCAATCCCGGTACTTATTTTTTTAAAGTCTAGTTCTTTTGCCGAACCCTAAGTGATGAAAACGTAAACACACGAACACCGGTTGTTAAGCTGTAGTGAAACAAACATACACACACATACATACATACATACATACATACATACGCGCGCGTTTGTCTCCTATCACCATTGAACAACTGGTGTTGGTATGTTTACGTTCCCGTAAATTAGCGGTATCGATAAAATAAGTACCAGATAAAAAAATTATGGGAGATCGATT
>NC_142928.1:137035446-137070446 GCF_046866305.1 Octopus bimaculoides
CAGTACCTAGGGTAACATTAACTAATAATTCTTTCTAATTTTGGTGCAAAGACAGAAATTTTGAGGGGAGTGGGTAAGCTGATAACATCGACTCCAATGTTTCAACCTGAAAGGATTAAAAGTCAAAGTCGAATTCAGTAGAATTTGAACCCAGAACGTAAAGAACCGGAGGAAATGCCACTAAACATTTTGTCCAATCGCTAACGTTTCTTATTTTTTTACTGCCCACAAAGGGCTACACACAGAGGGGACAAACAAGGACAGACAAACGGATTAAGTCGATTATATCGACCCCAGTGCGTAACTGGTACTTATTTAATCAACCCCGAAAGGATGAAGGCAAAGTCAACCTCGGCGGAATTTGAACTCAGAACGTAGCCGCAGACGAAATATCGCTAAGAATTTTGCCCGGCGTGCTAACGCTTCTGCCAGCTACCCGCCTTTGTGTAACATTAAATAAGCCTTTTTTACTATAAGCGAAAGGTGTGAAGTTTTGGGAGAGCGCGATAGTCGATTACAGCGACCCCAGTGCTCAACAGGTACTTATTTTATCAACCACGAAAGGATGAAAGACAAAGTCGACTTCGGCGGAGTTTGAACTCGGAACATAAAAAAGGACGAAATGCCGCTAAGCATCCTGCCCGGTATGCTAACGATTCTGCCAGTTCGTCGCCTTCTTCAGTTTAATATTGATTTCAAATTTTCGAAAAAGGCCAGCAATTTCGGGGAGAGGTTAAGTCGATGGCTTCTACTGGTACTTATTTTATCGACCTCGAAAAGATGAAAGGCAAAGTCGACTTCGGTGGGATTTGAACTCAGAACATAAAGGCGGACAAAATGTTGCCAAGCATTTGGCCTGGCATGCTTACGATTCTGCCAGTTTGCCGCCTTTTTCAGTTTAGTATTAAATTGTTTTTCTCATATATCTTCACATAAAACAAACATTAATATTTATATTAAAGGCATGGTGGTGAGCTGGTAGAATCGCTACCGTGCCGGAAAAAATGTTTCGCGGCATTTTTTCCGACGTTCTGAGTTCAGATGCAGCGGGGTCAACTTAGCCTTTCATCCTGTCGAGGTCGATAAAATAAATATCAGTTGAACACTGTGGACGATGTAAGTGACTTACTCCTCCTATTATATTGCTGGCCTTGTGCCACAGTATGTATATTAAAGGCATGAATGTATACTGAAGGGTCAAGTTAACCTATTTTATATGAATCTCTACATAAAATAAATTATTTTGTTGTGCAGGTTTTTTTTTTGATCGTTATAAAATTCTTGAGGAATGTGAAAATGTAGGCTGGAAAGCAGAGCATTTTCCAATCGAAGTTGGATGTAGAGGATACGTTGGATACAGTGTGAAGCGACTGTTGTCGCTAGGCTTAACTCATGGTAAAGCAAATACCATCATGGGTGATATCCAGACTACAGTGGAGAAGGAAAGTCACTGTATGTGGTTAAAAAGAGACGATGGATTTGGGCTAGAAGAATATTGATCGAAACCTCGTACCACTTGATCTAGCAAGCGGGGCTTCATTTCATTGATTCCGTCAAGAGGTAGGTCCCGAAACGGTGCCCATTCTCTCCTGATGACCCCCATAAGCTTGCTAGCATCAGTATGAGGAGCTTTCAACTGGTAGTAGCACTTGCATTTGCAAGTTGTTTGCCGAAAAAAAAAAAAAATCCTTCGAAAATTCCCCTTGAACCTTTTCAGAAGTTTGGCTCTAAGAAGACTCGAACACGTATTTCCCCTTTATCAGATGGAGTGCTCTGACTAAATAATTTATAGAACCAATCATGTTTAAGATAGTGAAAATCTATAAATGTAGCCTGGCAAGTGATTTGATCTGAAACCGTGTGTTGATACTAAAGTAATTACAGCGTGGAAGACATATATTAGCCATTCCAAAACACACAAACACTATTAACTTCATTTAAACATTTATTGTTTGGTGTCAGAATTTCCGTATGTATTGCAGTGGAACGGACCGTGTCAATGACCAGGTCGTTGTTGATGTTACGAAAATTTCGACACCAAATGATAAATACTTAAGTGAATTTAACAGCTTTTCTGTGTTTTCGAATGGCTAATATGTGTCTTCCACGTTGTAATTGCTATAAATATATCTATTGTTCATAACAAGGTAAATTATTTATTAGATTTGGTATACGTTAGGTAGTTTGTAACACGGAAAACTTATCGGTACTTCGATCACCAACGCATACAGGGATATTGTAATAACGATTCTTTATATAAAGAGATTTTCACAGTATGACAAAATCCGGTAACAATATAAATTGGGGATATTACGTTGTAACAAGCTGGCAGTATCGTTAGCATGCCGGGCAAAATGCTTAGCAGCACTTCGTCTGTCTTCATGTTCTGAGTTCAAATTCTGCCGAGGTCGTCTTTGCCTTTCATCCTTTCAGGGTCGATAAAATAAATACCACTTAAACACTGGAGCACTGTAATCGACTTACTCCTTCCCCCCAAATTTCAGGCCCTGTGCCTATAGTAGAAAGTAACTTTCTGAGCATCTCTCCAAATGTGGCTATAATAAAGATTTGAACACTCGTCCACCAGTTTACTAGATCGGTGTTCTAACCAACTAAGCCAAGGAGACAAATGATTGTAACAAAACAATTCATATTGTTTTATTGGTTGGGCGGCTATTCTCAGCATTTGTGAATGTTTTATTCGCGGTTTTCTATATCAGAAGCGACAAATTCTCATCTAGGTATGTGGCTGGATGCAAGTACACATCATGGAGGAGGCCCAACAAAGCTGAAATGCATCTGGCGTTCTCTATGGCTGCTGTTGGGGCGTTTTTGATCTCCCTCTGCTATTTGGATGGCTGGTAGTCTCTCGTAGTCCGAGAAAAGATGTTGTGCAATTTCTTGTTGAACAACCCGCGCAAATGATTTATTTACAATGATCAAATGTTTGTGTTGTACATTGGCTCATTCCCTCTATCAAATCGACGTTGCCTGAACAGGTGCACGGTGTAACACACATCAGGTATCGAAGTGATGGCAGAGCAATGTGAGATGAAGTACTTTGCTCAAGAACACAACGCACTACTTGACTGAGGAATTGAAACCACGATTACACGATTGTGAGTGCAACACCTTAACCACTACGCCATGCACCTTCGATCTATCCGATATTTATTGTTTTTAACACAGCACGTCCTTAAGAGACGTTATTATATGGACGAATGCCGCAATAACTGGTTTCTCAAAGAATGCATATACATTACGTATGATACATAGATGGCTATGAAAAATTATTTATTACCCGAAATATCCACCAGTTATGGATGGATCTCGGTCAGAATTTCCAAGCGATGAGTTTTCAGTTATTCTTTCAACTGTATTGCTAAACTTACTGAATTAGCCTGTAAGTGACAGAGCATTTCACAGACATGCGTACCCTCAAAGTAACCTTAGGTGGAACAAACGTGACCCTGTGTGATAAAGCTGGAACCTTGAACTACAGTTACAATCCTTCCCACAAGCTTCTACCCAAACCTCACTCTACTAAGTTTCACTGACAAGACGTATCGACTTGAGACTATAGAAAATGACATTTTCCCGAGATGCAGGCAGTGGTTTTGAATCCAGGACCTCGTGATTGTGGAGCTATCGGATCGAGAAATGATTTTGTTGAGAAAAGTTTATAGGTTCAAAGTTATTTCGTGTTAAAGTTGTCGTATTTCAGTAATTTCAACCAATCAATGACGTGTATTCAGTTGAATAAAATTACTGCCGTTGTTTGCCAACAACAACTTCCGGTGGTGTATATTTCGTTTGTCACTGTTATTTATGACATATTTCATCTCAGTTACGTTTGTATGAGTAAACGAGTGTATCTGAAGCATGTTTAGTTCATGGCACCACCACAATCGTTCGTGCATTTCTACTGCTTTTAGTTTTTTTGTTCTGTTTTTCAGCTACTATTTTCGGAAAGACATTTTTCAACCTCCCCCTTCCATTTCTTCATTTTTCACATTTTTCCGTAACTCTATCCCTAAAACCGCAACCCTAACCCTAACCTTAAAACCCTAACCCTAACACCCTAACCCTAACTCTAATATCCTATCCCTAACCCTAACTCTGACCTTAAAACTCTAACTCTAACTCTAACCCTAACTCTACAACCCGAACCCTAACCCTAAAACCCCAACCCAAACGAAATATACACCGCCGATAGTTATTGTTGACAAACAACGGCAGTAATTTTATTCAGCTGACTACAAGTCATTGATTGGTTGAAATTACCGAAATACGACAACTTTAACACGAAATATCTTTGAAAATATAAACTTTTCTCAACAGTACTAAAAGTAAAAGATGTTTTATATGACACATTCTACCAGTGTCCGAAGTTTAAAAGTGTTTAGTTACAAAAAATTAATTTCTCGATGTGCCGTTCAAAGGGAAAAGATCCGAGCTATCTTCTTAACCGTTCGCTATACTGCACCTAGAGATATGGATAACATTAGTAAATTATTGTTATTTATACAGAACACAGGCGAAAACAAGGGTATTGTTATTACCGTTTTTATATTAAAGAATGTTTCAATAAGAGTATCGGATATACTCTCTGTCTAGACTGGATATACTATAATTGATGGCTATTTCTTCAGTAGCTTCTTTGATTCTAATGACTCGAGACATCTCACTCTTTCACACACACACACAAGCTTATTATGTATATAACACGCTCTGTGTATGTGTGTGTATACACACATACACATATATATGAATGTATATATAGATACATATATAAAGCTTGCTCTCTCTCTCTCTCTCTCGTCTGCCTCTCTCTGTCGCTTCCTTTCTTTATCTATCTATCTATCTATTTATGCAATTGAAAAATTAATGTTATTTAAATACTACTCAGAACACTTTGCAAGATTCTTTTGACGTTACAAATATCAAATTATGTATTTTGTTGTTGTGAAGACAGAAAAGACGTGTGCTATAATGTAACAATAAAAGTATCCAGGAAATCTACAAAGAGACATCTGTAAATAATGATAGAGTGATTTTCTATTGAATGACAAATTCTAATACTCCTATTAAAAAGAATTCTTTAAAAATAAGAGTCGCTATTACGTTTCTTTTGTATCTTGTATAGTATTAAAAACGCATTAACTTTCAAATGTTACATATATCTCACAAGTATCTTATGTAATAAAAATCTATAATATATTTTCTTTGAACAACAGAATAATATGTCTATATTTTTTAATAGATTGGCGTCTGTTACGAAGTGTCTTTATCGGTCAATAAAATTCATAAAATACAAGTTTGTGTACGATGAAAAGAGGTGTGTTCTCTGTGAATATCTGCAATATGTAATGCTTCGTGTGAAGGCTCTTCTTTATAGCAGCTTATCCAGTAAAATTTACAATAAAATCGCCATGATTTATGTATGATATTGCGTGCAGTTTAGTTCGTAATCTTTTCTTTTCTAGTAATTGTTTGAGCTGACAGTAGACCATTAGATATATCAGTTAATAAATAATCTACGTTATACCTAATTTTAAACATTAGAACAGTGATATATTTTATAGAGGCCTTCAGCTGAAAATGGTCGTCTCCATTGCACAATTTATTTGGACTAGTCCGAATGTACTATTGAACATGCTCTAAGTGAATTTTTGTATGGTATTTAAAATCTTTGTGTAAAAGTCAAGCTGCCAAAGAAATTTTAACATTATTTTGAAAAATATAAACAATTTTTAATTCAGTTTTTTTGGAGGCGTATAAAATAATACGTATGTCAATAATTTAAATTCACTTGGAGTAAATCTTCTTAACGGCTTTGGTGTGAATTTTATACATGATAATAACGATCTTGGCAAATACAGCGTGTAAAGTTCATTCTAGCAATTCGGAAAGCAAAACGGTTAACTTTACTTTGTCATTTAATACATGATGTCAAAATTTATGTCACTCCGTTTGCAACCAAGTCATTGATATAATTCCACAGTTTCTGTGTGTTTTTTGAATGGCTAAAATGAGTCTTCCACGTTATCATTTCTTGCGTTTCAACACACGGTCTAAGATCAAATCACTTGCCAGACAAGTACAACTCCGAAATAGCAATATTTTCCTTGTGTGTGAAGGCGCGTAGCTTAGTGGTTAGGATATTCGGCTCACGATCATAAGGTGATGAGTTCGATACCCGGTGGCGCGTTGTGTTCTTGAGCAAGACATTTTATTTCACGTAGTTCCAGTGCATTCCACTCAGCTAGCAAACATGAGGGATCTTTTCCCTTTCAACGGCAGATCGAAAAATTAACTGTTTGTAACTAAACACTTTAAAACTTCGGACACTGGTAGAATGTGTCATATAAAACATCTTTTACTCTTAGTGTCACTCTTTCTCTTTTACTCTTTTACTTGTTTAAGTCTTTTGACTGTGGCCATGCTGGAGCACCGCCTTTAGTCGAGCAAATCGACCCCAGGACTTATTCTTTGTAAGCCTAGTACTTATTGTATCGGTCTCTTTTGCCGAAGCACTAAGTTACGGGGACGTAAACACACCAGCATCGCTTGTCAAGCGATGAGGGGGGGGGGGCAAACACAGACACACAAACACAGACACACAAACACACACACACACACACACACACACACACACATATGTATATATACGATGGGCTTCTTTCAGTTTCCGTCTACCAAATCCACTCACAAGGCTTTGGTCGGCCCGAGGCTAAAGTAGAAGACACTTGCTCAAGAAGCCACGCAGTGGGACTGAACCCGGAACCATGTGGTTGGTAAATGTTTATATTTTCAAAGTTATTTCGTGTTAAAGTTGTCGTCATTGATTGGTTGAAATTACCGAAATACGACAACTTTAACATGAAATAACTTTGAAAATATAAACTTTTCTCAACAACACTAAGAGTAAAAGATGTTTTATAAGACACATTCTATCAGTGTTCGAAGTTTGAAAGTGTTTAGTTGCAAAAAATTAATTTTTCGATCTGCCGTTGAAAAGGAAAAGATCCAACATGAATAGTATCTAGGGCGGCAAACCGGCAAAATAATTAACGGCATTTCGAATGCAAAGACGGACGAAATCAATGGAAAATATTGGTTTCAAATTTTGACACAAGGCCAGAAATTTCAGGAAAGGGGATTAAGATAATTACATCGAACCCAGTGCTAAACTGGTACTTATTTTATCGACCTAGAAAAGAATGAATGGTAAAGTCGACCTTAGCGGAATATGAATTGAGAACGTAAAGATGGACGAAATGCCGCTAAGTACTTAGCCCGGTGTGCTAACAGTTCTGCCAGCTCACCGCTGGTGATATCAATTGTCCTATTATAAACCACACAACTCCGATCGACTCAACTGTCTTCACATTAAATTATAGCGGATCTTTAACGCAATTTTCAGGCAGAATCAGCGTGATACAGAGTGTAACAAGGTTGAACCAGCTGAATCACAAGTATAATTTGTCTGATTGGCTTTCACGCAGTTTCTGTTTACTTTTTTTGGATCCTTTTGAAATTTCTTCCTACGGTCAAATTTAGTTTTCCTTGGAAACAGACAACTGTGACTTCCAGTATGTCGGCAAAAAAGGCTTCCGGTTGGCTAAAATTACATAACTTTAGCCCTTTTCCTGCCCTGCGTATCATTTGTAATACTCTGGACATATTTCACTCGTGTCCATACATCTTATCTGGTGCACATTCGCATTGGTTTTCAACCACTAGAGTAACTTGGGAGTTATGAAAGGAAAGCGTTATATTACACATGACGTATGAAACGATGGCTAACTAAAAGACTAAAAACAAACATAGACATTTAGGACAAACTTATGAAGCGCAAGGGGTTAAAAGTTTGTTACTTTTTTATTTCATGTTTTATCTTTTACCTGTTTCGTTCATTAGACTGCGGCCATACTAGATCGAACGAATCACCCACTGTACAATTTTTTAATAGCCTTGTACTTATCCTATCGGTATCTTTTGTCGAACTGCTAAGTTATGAAGGCGTACAGACATCAACATCGGTTGTCAAGTAGTGGTGGGGGAGAAACACAGACAAAAAGATACACACACATATATATGAGGCACTTCTGTCAGTTTCCGTCTCCCAAATCCACTCACAAGCCAGCGTTTTTTATCAATTTCTCGAGAAAATAAATCTAATTTTCATCATCAGCATTGCAAGACTACATTGAAAATTCGAAATAAATTTTTTAAAATCCCTCTATTTCACTCAAAAGTCAGATAAACTTGCCCGAAATGCCAGGTAATGGGACTGAACGCAGCGTCTCACAATTGCTATGCCAACCTCTTAACCACACGGCCATGCCTGCCTGCCTTTCATTCTTTATAGCGACGTTGACCTTTGAAACCTGTCATGAAAGGTTAAATAAATTCTGAAAGTGTTCACTCATTAAACTGCCTGATGTCGCTGAAGATTCTCCCCTCGACAAAATAAAGTCATTATCATGCAAAAACTTCCGTTATCAAGCTTCTTTTCTTTATCTTTGCGCATAGTTTAGATAAAAAAATCATTTAAAGTCAATAGTAAAACGTATGCAGATGCCGCTGGCTCCATAGCTCAGTTGGTTAGAGCGCCAGTCTAGTAAACTGGAGGTCGAGGGTTCGAATCCCCCTGGAGCCTGTTTTTTTGCTGTCAGTTGATCGTATGTTATTTAAATACTTTTTTCGTATACATTTTGTGTTTATTTTTTAGCAAACGTTCTCGTTTGCGAACCAATGAGGGTAGATAATTTCTATGCAGTTAGCTTGAAAAAGCAGCCAAATCTCACTCAAATACCAACCGGCTGTCTTAAGAATGAACAAATAGTATGTATGTAGAACTCATTTCCTTGCACATAGGGGATGCATTTGACAAAATCTTTTCAATCAGAGTTAATCCGGGGCTGAACAATAGCAACAACAACATCAGAAAACAACTACTGCAGCGTTAGCAACAATAACAACTGTTAAACAGCTTTAGGTCTTTTGTAGATTGTAATAATTTCTGGCAATTTTCTATTTTTTTGTCATTTTTTTACAAAACATTTTGTTTCAGTCATTGGACTGCGGCCAAGATGGGGCACCGTTTTGAAATGTTTAATTGAACAAATCTACACCAGTACTTATTTATACAATCTGTTACTAAATTTATCGGTCTTTTTCGCCGAACAGCTAATTTACAGGGACGTAAACAGACCAACACTGGCTGTCAAACGGTAGTGAGGGACAATCGCAAAGACACACACGCACGTACACACACACACACATATGTACATATACTTTTTTCCTACCAAATAACTGTCAACAAAAACTGGTTTCCAAGAGATTCGAACCCTTGACCTCCAGTTTACTACACTGGCGCGCTAACCAACTGAGATATGGAGCCAGTTAGAAGCGATAAGGTTTTATTTACTAACTTTAAATTATATTTTAATCTGGACTGTGAAGTTAGAAGCGCAAAGATTATGTAAAGAAAGGTTTCGGTACAATAATAATTAGAGAACAGTGGTGGCGTCTTTTTACTCTTTTACTTGTTTCAGTCATTTGACTGCGGCCATGCTGGAGCACCGCCTTTAGTCGAGAAAAACTTTTAACAGACCAGCACCTGCTTAAGGGACTGTCTGTACTTGTGTGCAGAACAAATATAGCAAAGAAGGTAACTTAAAGAATAACTTTGTTTCATTTTTCTCGCAGATATTGATACCATTTACCGGGATATATATCAACGAAACATATTCACACATGTATATGCATATACATATGCATGTATGCATACGTGTGTGTGCTTATATATATGTATGTATATACAAACATACATACGCACACATATATGTATCATATGGGCAGACATATGTGTGTGAGACGGTCTTCCACACATTTTTGTCTTCGAAAATTCTCTTAAAAGGCATTGATTGGCACAGGACTATAATAAAATATCCTCCTCATATACAGGTACACAAGGTGCTGCGCAATGCGATTGAACCTGAAACCACGTGGTAGTACGCTACAGAAAAGTAATTATATAAATACGGTCGACTTCCAGCAGAGGAGAAAGAAGAAAAAAAAGGCAGGCTTCAAAGGGATTCGGACCCTTGACTTCCAGTTTACTAGACTGGCGCTCTAACCAACTGAGCTATGGAACCAGACACTTGTTGGGGCCTTTTACTTCCGAAGTTCAATTATATTTTTTTCTTTCTAGACTACAAAGTAGCAAGCACGAAAGTTACTTAGCGCTAGTTACAGATTTTCAACAGACCAGTTCCTGACGGTATGATTGACAAGGGAGTATCTCTAATTTTGTGCAGAACAAACATAGCAAGAAACTTCGTTCAAAGAGCATCAGTGTTTGAATTTTCTCGCTGATTTTTTTACATCGTTTACCGATATATATTCTTTTATTCTTTTACTTATTTCAATCATTTGACTGCGGCCATGCTGGAGCACCACCTTTAGTCGAACAAATCGACCCCTGGACTTATTCTTTGTAAGTCTAGTACTTATTCTATCGGATTATTTTTGCCGAACTGCTAAGTTACAAGGGCGTAAACACACCAACGTCAGTTGTCAAGCGATGTTGGCGGGGACAAACACAGACACAGACACACACACACACACACACACACATGACGGGCTTCTTTCAGTTTCCGTCTACCAAGTCCACTCACAAGGCTTTAGTCGGCTCGAGGTTATAGTAGAAGACACTTGTCCAAGGTGCCACACAGTGGGCCTGAACCCGGAACCATGTGGTTGGTAAGCAAGCTACTTACCACACAAGCCTATGCACACACACATGATGATTGCCTAATCTTGTCAAGTGATAAACTGAATCACTTTCAGCCCGATTGTTCTGATTTACTCACATCCTTGCACATGCGTGGATATACTTTATACAATACAAAGCGGACCAAGAAATGAAATGAAATGATAGTGAGACGTCTGTATGCCATGAGATTTAAGTGACAAACGCTTGTACAACACTTTTGCCGCGCTCTCGGTCACCATAGTCGGTTTCAGTGACAAGCCTTGTCAAGTGACTGGTATTATTTTTCAGCGTTCTTTTCTCATAGAAGAGCTGCCTTCCTCACGATTTTGTCAAAAACATCAGAAGCTTCTTTGACCCTGGGAAATCTATTTAACCCATAGATAGGACTACCGTTCGGCGTCAGAACGGTCCTAAGAGTGATGGTAATTATGGGGCGACTTCACACTGCCAACAACTCTCGAACTCCCGAACTGGAGCCTCGCCAACGGATGTTGTTTAATGTCATACACATTCATACACATGACAATTACACATACATACACGCATGTGTATGTATGTATGTATGTATGTATGTATGTATGTATGTATGTATACACACCCACAAATCATGCTTCATTGAAGCTGAAAAACTTCACAAACTATTTCTCACTTTCACTGTTTTGCACAAAAGTACTTTTATGTATGTGTGTGTAAGTATACGCACATATATACATATATGTACACACACACACATACTGAATTGTCACTAATTGTGACTGAGGGTGCCGGGTAGCACCTATATTACTAGAAATAAGAGTTTAGAACCCTTAGAGCTGCAAGAAGGTACACTTTCATCTACTAACAGGGGAAATAACCACTCCATAGCGAAGCTAGATCATTATACTAGACTAGTTTCGCCTGAAAATTACAAGCTCATCAGTAGTGACTATTTCATCGCTGGATGGTTTGACTAAATCCTGGCTGTCAGTGTACATATTTACCATATGAATCTATGATTGATTCAGCAAAATGCAAATGTGAAAATTATAAAATAAAGAAGGCAGCTATATGCAATACAAACGCTGCCTTTGAAGAGAGAGAGAGAGAGAGAGAGAGAGAGAGAGAGAGAGAGAGAGAGAGAGAGAGAGAGAGAGAGAGAGAGAGAGAGAGAGAGAGAGAGAGAATGAGCTCCTTGTGGCTATCACATTGCAGAAGCAATGGCAAAACGCTCAAATACCTCTGCCAAGAAAACACTATGAGGAAGTCGGAATGAAGTAACGCTCTTCCCGTTTCCTAGGTCACTTCCTCTGCGATGCTACATGCTGTGACCCCTTTTCCAGCGGCAACTCGGTGTGTTCACCTACCAGTCCAGGCTCTGCTGTTCGTCAGGCTAAGAGAAGCAAGCTGTCAAAGTTGTGGTCGCTCTCTGACAGGTTTATGGTAGAGTTCTCGGCCCCCGGACCACATCTCTGCTCACCACCATTAGGGGTGGGGAGAGATGGCAATCTGCAAGTGCGAACACCGTGAGTCAGAGTGGCTGTTCCAGTACATCTCCCTCGCCATCTTCCAAGGCAACGCCTTTTCCATTTTGTCTGCTGGGATAAAATGGCCGTCTGAATCACAAAGAAATTGAGAGAATGTAAGGATTTTGTTGCTTACTACACGAACAATAAACTTTTACAACTCCTCACGCATAAATATCAAGCAAATCCCCTGTAGACAATCTGTCTTTTGCCCAGTAACGCTATGGCCGCAACAAATGGGAGAACTCGCGCTTAATCGGGAAGATTGGTTGTAGTGTCATCAACGCCCTGGAAAAGCGTACGATACCTGACGAAGAGAAACGTTATAGGTAAAATCGATCTCGGCGGGATTTGTACACAAAACGTAAAGGTACATGACTAAATACAACAAGATATTTTTGTCCTCCACTCGACTGATGTTTAAGAACAATCCACCGCTCCGCAAAGAACAAAAACAAGGACTGCAGCCAATAACAGCAAATCATCAAAGAATCAACGGAGAATAAACTACATATATATATATATATATATATATATATATATATATATATATAAGCCAAAGAGAAGAGACATTAAAAATACAGACAGAAGAAAGAAACGGAGAAGAAACAGGCCCTGTAACAGCAATATGAATAGAAAATATATAAACACGAGATTAATTATGGTTGGAAGTATCTCAAAAGAAATTGCTAAAATGTCTAAAATGCATTGACGTGCGAACTATTTTTTCTTCTCGAATTATTTCTCTTTTATTAAATAAAGTGAGAGAATAAGATAGAGATTTCATGTTTGATGATTTTTGACATGAAGGACATATGTTAAAGCAAATATAATTTCTTCGTGTTGTGGATTTTGAGGAGATTTGGCAAGAATACTGGCTCTTTATAATGAGAATGAAATTATATCTACATCACTGCAAATGGAATAGGAAATACACAGAATCACACACGCTCGCACGCACACACAGAGAGTATGCAAGTAGATGCGGACATATACACACGCGGAGCGTACAAACACACACACATACATACACAAACATCCATAATGACACATCACTCAGATATAGAGAAAACAGCGAGATATAGAAATGGATAAATGCATATAATTAAATATAGCTACACACGTACACACTTCTTCACATATATGCATATCTTTATGATATCTGTAATATATATATGATATACATAATATATATATATATATATATATATATATATATATATATATATATATATATATATGTGTATGCATATATATATATTTATGCACATGCACATATATGCACATGTATATACTTACACATACACACATATGCATATGTATACGTCTATATACAGGCGTACCTATGCACGTATCTATATGCACATATGCATTATATATATATATATATATATATATATGACATACATATATGCTTATAATACACTTTCTCTACATATACGTACAATATACACTAAAAACATCCTACTCATATACAGGCATAACACGCACACACACCTATATATATATATATATATATATATATATATATATATGTATGTGTGTGTATATATATATATATATATATATATATATATATATATATATATATATATATATATATATATATATATATATATATATATATATGCACATTCCTAGGTAACACATACGTCCCACACTCATTCTTCCCCATACTAACATACGCATTTGAACAAAATGAAAATAAAATACAGTAGAGAAATGGCGGAAAATACAGGAGGAAGAAGAGAAATGGAAGAAAGATAAGATGTCAAATGATAATAATTTGAAAAAAAAAAAAAAAAAAATGGAGTTTCTTATAATATTATTATGGATAACGTTGTTGATGCCAAAAGCTGAATAATTGCGCTCGTTGTTTGTTTCGACTGATATCAACTCTGATCCAGCAATGCTATGATCAAAGGTATTTCAGCTTTGACCATTCATTTATTTTTTTTTTGTCTGAAAGATAGTGCTACTCAGAACTATTTTATTGAATGTGTCCATCAAGTTTTCTTGGAGAAGGTGTCCTTGGCATGTACGTATGAATGTATATATATATATGATCGCTGTGTGGTTAAGAAGCTCGCTTAAAAATCGAGTGGTTTCCGGTTAAGTCCCGCTGCGTGACACTTCGGGAGAGTATCTTCTACTTTAGTCCCGGGTCACCAAATGCCTCGCGTGTGAATTTGGTTGACGGAAACTGTGTGGAAGCCTATGGCATGTATGTATGTATGTATTTATTTATGTATGTATGTGTGTGTGTGTGTGTGTGTGTGTGTGTGTGTGTGTGTGTGTGTGTGTGTGTGTGTGTAGAGGCGCGTGGCTTAGGGGTTAGGGTGTTGCATTCATGATCGTAAGATTAAGGTTTCGATTCCTGGACCCGGCGATGCGTTGTATTCTTGCACAAATCATTTTCTTTTACGTTTCTTCTCATTCAGCTGCCAAAATTGACTGACGGGAGATCTGTCCAGTGGGGAATATATTCGCCATAGAATGCAGGGAAAAGACTTTATGAACCTATGGCTCAAGAAGGACCTTTAATTCTTTGCTCCAGCATTACTGCAGTCAAATGACTGAAGCATCTAAAAGCCCCTGTGCTATCCGCCCACTATAAAAATAGATCTCAGGACACATAACATCATTACGTCACAACTACTTTACCTCAACCGGTCCAGCTCTCTTTAATACCATACCAAAATACGTCATAACGGAAACGGATCCCATAAAATTCAAAAGTTCACTGGACAAATTTCTTCAAAAAGTCCCGGACCAACCTCCTGCACCCGGATATGTCTCCAACAATGACTTTTTGCTAGAGTGGACTATGGTGCCCCATATATGACTAAAAGACATCACCGGGTGGTGCTATTAAGTTAGACATGGTCTGGGCCTATACTGGCCGAAAATCCTTCTCTAATTCCCTTTTTCTCCCCCTTTCTCCTTCACCGTTTGCTATCTGTCTATCTCTCTCTCTCCTCTTTCTCTTTCTCTCTCTCTCCTCTTTCTCTTTCTCTTTCTCTCCTCTTTCTCTTTCTCTCTCTCTCCTCTTTCTCTTTCTCTCTCTCTCCTCTTTCTCTTTCTCTCTCTCTATCTTGTTGCTCGTACGTAATCATCATCTATCTTTCTTTTCCTAACGTGACCATCTTTCTTTTCCTCACGTGACCATCTTTCTTTTCCTTCACGGACGTTCAAAAGAACGGACGTTTTTTTTTTAGTCTCTTCTATCTTATCTCTTTTCAAAAAGATGTTTCTTACAGGTCCACTATTTTCCTCTCGTTCTGGTCTAACGACCCTCCATGTTTGTTTTCGTTCGGTTTCCTTGTATGTCTCCACTGTCAGGTATTTGTTTCTAACTTTGACCCTCCATAAATCCTAAATTTTATTTTAGAATTTATGGGAGCAACTGCCTTTGGAGACTCATATTGTCGTTGAATGCTCGAAATGAAGAGTAGATAGACAGCCGACAATTGATGAAGGGTCCTTTCTCTGTGTTTACTTGTCTTGTTTTCCATTTTTCTCGTTGTTTAGTATTTCATGTTGTTTGAACCGATGGTGACGTCCTGTACCCATATATGCATATATATATATACAAATAATAAATGAGTATATGCATATATACGTACATGTATGTACATACCTACATCTACCTGTATATATAGATGCATATCTGGGTACAGGACGTTGCAAACAAAACAGACAAAATGAGGAACAGAGTACAGAAAACACAGGCTACATAGAGAACATTTCCTTCATCATCTGCCACCATTCTAACACTGGTGTTTCGAAGAGTTAGGACAGGACACATCGTTAAAACGGCTCTTCCAACGGACCACAAATTAAATTTGTACCATGGAGGAATGTAATGGCGGACAGAAAACAAGACAGGAAAACGAAACAGTAAAATAAACAAAAAAGGCTATACGGCCAGACGTGAAAAATTGTGTATATTGAAACCCAGAACCACTTAAGAGTGAAATTTAGGATTTCTCAATTTTCTGTGAATCGATTTTGATAAAACTTTTCCCAGCTGGTTTTCACACTGTGGCAACACCATTGTTATGTTTTCATTATTCTGTGTAGCGTCCTTTCTTTTTTATTTCAGATTTTTCAGTTTTTGGGTGAATCACGCTAATAGTTTTTGAATGAAAGTAGCCCATCTAGACATTTTCTTTTCAGAAAATGAAGAGCAACAATACTTATTAAGCATACAGTGAGTATATATTTAACAGAAAACCATAATAATATTATAGTATTTATTGACATAATGAATTATTTAGCCACAAGAGCGCCATTTTGACGGATAACTTCAAAAATTCTATTAGTCATGGAATCTGTCAATTTCTTAATAATAGCAAGCTGGACTACCTCTTCTGCAGCTTTGATGGTGCCCATAAGACATCGTTCGACGTAAATTGGCGCCCATCGGCATAAACATTTTGATAATGATTTCGTCAGTGAACAGAACACAACTCATGTCCTTGTCATGTACTTTTGGGCCCATTGAAGCCTTAAACTCCTGTGAGGAGGCGTTAAAGGAGGCAGTTTCAGGGGTTCTCGTACGGATGCCATGGTCCCGAGGATGCTATTTCTGGTGGTCTTCGGTAATGAAGAAGTCCGGAAACGGGGAAATGGCTTTGCTTGTTTGTCCTGCGGCCAATATTCCTTAAATCCCTAGCTGTCACAGTCTTGGAGGTTCTACAATCGGATCGTTTCTTCCTTGGCGAAGGGTCCTTTAGGAATCGTCTAACCGTGTCCACATGATGACCTAACTACTCCACAATGACATGAAGAGAGCTGCCTTTAGCACTTTCCTTGATGATGATAGACTTTTCGTCAGCGTTAAGGCCTTTTCCACGTCCCATTGTTCTTAGAGAGGGGAGACGCTATTAGAGTGGTTCATCCCAAAACTGAAGAATCTGAAATAAAAAAAGAAAGGACGCTACACAAAATAACGAAAGCATAACAATGGTGTTGCTATAGTGTGTAAACTAGCTGGAAAAAGTTTTATCAAAATCGATTCACAGAAAACCGAGAAATCCTAAATTTCACACCTAAGCTATTAGTGTGTGGTTGTGTGTGTGTATACACACACACACACACATATATATATATATATACATCTCTCTCTCTTTTCTCTCTCTCTCTCTCTCTCTCTCTCTCTCTCTCTCTCTATCTATCTATCTATCTATATATATATATATATATATATATATATATATATATATATACATGTAGGCTCAGGCGTGGGTGTGTGGTAAGAATAGGCGCAGGCAACTGGGTGACTTATAATTAAATTTCTTAATTGATTAAATACTTTAATGACATTTCGATCTATCTTATGTAATAGTGTAATTTAAGAATAATGCTTTTTTAGCATCTAGTTTAAAGTAGTCATATCGAAATATCGTTGAAGCTAACTAACGGATATTTTGCTTTTGTTTTTTTTCAACACATTACACACGCACGCGCACACATGCATTAAAGTTTGCATTTACATATACATAAGTAACAGTTGCTGAAACGCACATTTCTGAGTCTATTAAGGGTCAAACAACACATCAAAATGTAACTCCTTTCTATCAAATTCTTCCTCTGATGGAATACCCAATTAACGATATTCGATATGGATATTTAATTTAATTTATTTTAACGTAATTTCTCCAATTGATTCAATTGGGCTTGAAAACAGCTGTAGGTGAAATTGAGTTTGATATTGTTCAGAATTGTAATATGTTCTAATAAATTGAATATATATGTCAGTTTCTTCATTTTCTTTTTTCACACATAAAAATAATATATGATAAACTCTCATGCGTCATTAGACCACGTATGAGGAGGGTTCGACAATTTCTTACCAAATAACCACAAAGATGATTTGTTTATAGTGATCAAATGTTTGTGTAGACATAAACTCACTCCCTGCATCAGATCGACATTACCTGTATAGGTACAACAGGTACCACATGTTAGATGTCGAAATGATCGCAGAGCAACGTGAAATGAAGTACTTTGCTCAAGAACACAACGCAACGCAACGCCCGGTCTGAGAATCGAAATCACGATCTCGCAGTCGAGAGTAAAACACCCTAACCATTAAGCCATGCACCTTCATGCATATATAATATATGTGTATGTATGTATGTATGTATGTATGTATGTATGTATGTATGTATGTGTGTGTATATATGTATATATGTATGCATGTGTGAGTATTGATGAGTAGTATATTACTTGATAGGCATATAACTAGTCAGAATGTAACTACTACTACTACTACTACTACTACTACTACTACTACTACTACTACTACTACTACTACTACTACTACTGCTGCTGCTGCTGCTGCTGCTACTACTACTACTTTTGTACCGCAAAGAGTAAGGATCTGTCCTCCTACTCCTACCCGCTCTTTTTAACACCTATCTACATAACCTTCTTAAACCTTTTCAAAACAAATACACAACTTCATACATGCACAAATGACATTTCAACAGTTGCCTCCTTCCAGTTTATTAACCCCTAAACACAGCTACACAGCTGTTAGAATTACACGCCTCGAATGAGATAAGTTCAGGTGAGCAGTGTACTGTCGTACGTTGACAGAGGCCATCTTGCCTAGCTCCGTTCTGTCCACGACCAGTAAAATATTTTAGAATCGTCGTGTTACTTGTATCACAGTGATTTACTCATTGAACAGCTGTTGAGGATTGGACAAGTAGATACAACATTATGTATTCATGTATATAGCTCATTTAACATTTAAAGACGATTTACAAGAGAAAGTTGAATTTGGCAAGGAGAATTGAGTAAGTATATAAAGTGATAGATATATAGGCAGAGTCAGAAATATATATATATGTTTGTATGTATGTATGTATGTGTGTGCGTGTGTGTATATATATATATGTATATATATACATATATATATATAGAGAGAGAGAGAGAGAAGGAGTGAGAGGGAGAGAGGAGAGAGAAAATGAATGAGTGAGAGATGATGCGAGAGAAGGGTAAAAAGAAAGCAAATGAAAATGAGAAGACAGTGAGAAACAGGGAAGGGGAGAGAGAGGGGGGGGGGAGAAATAGAGGATTAGATAGAAATAGATAGATAGATAGATAGAGAGAGAGAGAGTGAGGGAGAGTGAGAGAAAGGGAGAAGTAGTGAGACAAAGATACGAGAAAGCGAGAGAAAGAATTAGGAGGGAAACAGAAACTGTTGGCTGTAAATGAATGTGATTTTGAAAGAAAAATGAAAGAGAAGAGAGAAGGGTAACTGAAACGGTTCTTTTCTTTTATTTGTTTCAGTCTTTTCTTTTATTCTTTTATTTGTTTCTTTTATTCTTTTATTTGTGTACAGCCCTACTAGAGCACCGCCTTTAGTCGAGCAAATCGACCCCAGGACTTATTCTTTGTAAGTCTAGTACTTACTCTATCGGTCTCTTTTGCAGAATCGCTAGATATTGGAGATGTAAACACACCAGCCTCGGTTGTCAACGATGTTGGGTGGACAAACATACACACACACACACACACACACACACACACGCACACACACACACACGCACACACATATACACACATATATTTATATACGACGGGCTTTTTTCAGTTTCCGTTTTGTCAAATACACTCGCAAGACTTGCCCAAGGTGCAAAGCAGTGGGAACCATGTGGTTGGTAAGCAAGCCACTTACTACACAGCCACTCCTGCGCCGGTTGTGAATTTTACATCTCTTCTGACTGAATAACAAATGTAACTGGAATATTGAAGACAGCATAAATGTAAGAGAAAATAGTGTTGTTTGAGAGAAAAAAACGACGAAATAGAGGGAGGGAGCGATAGAAAGAAAGAGAAAGAGAGAGGGGGAGAGAAGAGAGAGAGAGAGAGAGCGAGAGGAAAGATACGTCTGACGATTGCAACAGTCTCTAATATTTTGTTTACTTCTTTCAATCATAGGTATGCGGCCATACTGGAATATCACCTTCAAGGTTTTTTTCTTTTCTTTTAGTTGATCAAATTGACTCCAACACTTGTACCTTTAAATCTGATAAGTTAGTTTTGAAGGAATCTTGTTAACCACACAGCTATGCCTACAACTCTTTAAGCGTCTAACTTGACAGCACAATTATCGAAATAGATCTTATGCCTAAGAAATATTTACAAGTTGTCCATTATATCGTGCACTTTGTATGAAAACCTCTATGCACTAAATATTTGCAATATAATTGATTGCATTATGAGATAGGATTTGAAATATTTATCATCTCTTTCCTCAGGAAATAGAATACTCCAGAAATATTAATTAATAGCAATTATTCACACAAGAGAATTACTAAGTACAATTTTCGATTACATTCATTATTTGATTCAGCGTAGATTTTCCTCCCTTCGGTACATGGTAAAATAACTTATTCATTTCTCCTCGCCTTGAGGGTTTTGTTTACTGACCCGATTTCTGTGTCTATCCAACAACATCGCCATTACAATTCCCCCTTGGGAGCGTTGAATCAATATCTGTAATTTTTGTTTCAATAGATATTTTGCATCATGCCTAGTAATGTAGATTGTGTTATCTCCTTAGTAAATTTAAATATGTGTGCATGCATAATTAAATGGTTCTGTTCTTTTATTCTTTTATTTGTGGTTTTAGTCGAAGAAATCGACCCCAGTACTTATTCTTTGTAAGCCTAGTACTTATTCCATCGTTTTTTTTTGCTGAACTGCTAATTTACGGGGACATAAACACACCAGCATCGGTTGTCAAGCGATAGCGGGGGAACACGCACACACACACACACACACACACACACACACACACACACACACGCACACGCGCACAACGGGCTTCTTTCAGTTTCCGTTTAGCAAATCCACTCACAAGGCTTTGGTCGGCCCGAAGCTATAGTAGAAAGCACTTGCCCAAGGTGCCATGCAATGGAACTAAACCCGAAACCATGTGGCTGGGAAGCAAGCTTCTTACCTCAAAGTGACGCCTGCGCCTACTGTCTAAGATATATTTACAACTTTGCCAAAATATCGAACATTGTGTAAGAATATTTTCAAGTATCGAATAACTGTTATATTGATTGCATTATGAGATAGAATATATATATATATTTATATAAATATTATAATATATTAAGATATAGTAAATACATTATAATACAGGTGACTTTCTCTCTCTCTCTCTCTCTCTCTCTCTCTGTATATATATATCTTTATATATATATACATATATCATTATATATATACATATATCATTATATATATACATGCATCCATGTATATATATATATATATATATATATATATATATATATATAATACAAATAATATGTGAGTATATGCATATATACGTACATGTATGTACATACCTACATCTACATGTATATATAGATGCATATCTGGGTACAGGACGTCACAAAAAAAAACGTGGACAAAATGAAAAACGAGAACATAAGCAAAGCACGGAAAACAAACTTTTTTTCGGACAACGATAGGAACACTCAGGAAAACAGACAGGCCACATAGAGAACATTTCCTTCATCAGCTGCCCCTATTCTAAACTAAGCGTTTCGAAGAGTTAGGGCAGGACGCATTGTTAGAATAGCTCTTCCCGAAAAGCAAATTAAATTTGTGATGCGGAGGAACTAAGTGGCAAACAGAAAACACGACAGGGAAAACAAAACAGTGAAAAGAAACATGAAGGGCTGTTAGGCCAGACGAGGAAAAAAATATATACTGAACACTGTGATTTGACGAACTTGAGAGAGAAAAAAGGGGGGGAAGTTGAACATAGGTGAGCAACGAGAGACAGGGAGAAAGAGTGAGAGAGAGATATAGTAGTGAAGGGGAGAGGCGAAGAACAACAGACGGAAGAACGAGAGGGGTAGAAAGATACAAAGATAGAGTGCGCGTCAGAAATATAAAGTTAAAACTTACTTGCAAAAAGGACGCGTGCGTTCGATCATATAAGAATACAAATAATATGTGAGTAATATATATATATATATATATGTATATATATATATATATATATATATATATATATATATATATATATATATATATATATATATATATATATATATATATATATATATATATATATATATATATATATATATATATATATATATATATATATATATATATATATATACACACACATATATTCACACATGATGTTTTTGTAAAGAATTCTTGATACAGTCATAATATTTGAAGAAAAATTTTCTTACATAAAAAAATCATTGATTATTTAAAAAAGCAGAATAGTACAAATCTTTTAGAAGGGAATTTTGATTCGAAATCTTCCTTCCAAAATATTCAAGTTATTCTGTCTTTTTTTAAAGATCACTTTACATAATGAAAATTTTTTAATTTGAGAAAATTTTCCTTCAAGTATGTATGTATGTATGTATGTATGTATGTATGTATGTATGTATGCATGTATGTATGTATGTATGTATGCATGTATGTATGTATGTATCTATCTATCTATCTATCTATCTTCTGTTGAGGTATGGTCTTGGCTGTTTCAAGAGTTTCCGTTTAATTTTGTATGATTCGTAAAAAATTTGCTTAAATTCAAAAAGTGAGGGTTTAGTTAGTGGCTTCATGATAGAAAATTCGTGTTGGAAACGTGAGCTTTCTCCCTTGTTGACTAATGAACATAATACGTACATAAACTGACCGAATTTGCGACTCAGCTGGGATCGTTCAAAAAAAGATAACTCTTTCTCTCCCAGAATAGGTTTTCGTTTCTAAAACTTATATATAATATTTATTCAAGGTTCAAGGAAGTAGGATCGAATTCGTGCTTTATGATTTTAAGTGAACTTCTTAACTATTCGTTATATATATATATATATATATATATATATATATATATATATATATATATATAGTTTCTAATGTTGGAATTCGAAGTAGATATAGTTATAAACAATAGTGTGTAAATATCAGATTTAAAACTTCTTGGATTGAAAAGTCAAAGACTAACCGTAGGACTCCGACACGCATCTTTCTTCCGCTGTACCAATGCAATCCTTTCAGTTACTCTATCCACTTTAACGGTTTTGTTCTTACCAGCTAGAATTGTATGTTATGTCATAGAAAATTCAGAAACTTCGAGAGAATTAAATAAATCAACTTTATCAGTGGAGCTCGAAGTAAGTAAAGCTATAAATAATAGCATGTAAATATTAGGTTAAAAAACCCTTCTGGATAGAGCCTCGAAGGTTGCCCTTGGGACTCGAACCCAAATCCTTTGTAGGCACCGCCTTGTGGGACTTGGATCATTAACTTCGTGATAGTGACAAAGCTTAATGAAAATTTTTGTTTGGCATTTTACTTTTTCATGTTTGTATATCAATTTTATAATCTCTGTGGTTTAACACTTAAAGCTAGATTTAGAATTCTAGCTCTAAATCGAATTACCCAGAATCCAAATCCGCACTTAAATTTCTCTCTCTCCCTGTGTGTGTGTGTGTGTGTGTGTGTGTGTGTGTGTGTGTGTGTGTGTGTGTGTGTGTGTGTGTGTGTGTGTGAGTGTGTGTGTGTGTGTGTGTGTGTGAGTGTGTGTGTGTGTGTGTGTGTGTGTGTGTGTGTGTGTGTGTGTGTGTGTGTGTGTGTATATATCTTTATTACATATCTTATTTTAACAGGTTTTGTACTATTAATTGTTTCGATGGTTTCAGTTTTATTTTCCTGTATCCGTAGACCTCGATCGAGATTAGATGTAATTCCAATGTTAATGGACCATTATGAATCGTAATACCATGAAATATAGATTTAGATTTTACTGAGAGCTAACTTTATATTGCGAGTGCTTACTATTGCCGTAGGTGAGATTTCTTTCTTCTTTTTTCATTTTCGTATTATTGTGTTGTGACTTTCGAATAATTCATGCAATAAATATTAAAACCATGCCAAAAGAAAAACAAAACAGGATAAAGAAATATGCTTGTGGCTATTTACCAAAGTATTTGAAGATAGGTTTCATCGACTCTTTCACAAACGAACAACTTCTAAAGTGTCTAATATCATAAGACATTTTCTACAGAAGCTATGAAAACTAGACATCTTGTTACAAAACATCTAAAAGAGAAGATATACTCATTGAATATTTTCAAGAACAGTACTAAAGATTTAAAAATCGTTCAAGAAACTAAATTCAATGAACGTAAACGGTTTAACCGCATTATATCATAAATCACTACTAATTGTAAAAAGTGGTGAAAGCAATAACATTTGGAGAAAGTTTGATAAAACTTTCTATCAAATAACTTTTTTCTATAGTTACGCACCAGAATCCAACTGAAGCTATAAAAACACTACACATTTGCAACAGCACAATAAAGTGGCGCATTCATGAAATGGCGGTGAACGTTGAAAATAAACTTACAGCTATCCTTCAAAACTCACCATTTCCCATGCAGTTGGACGATTCTTCCATTGCCGATTATTATGTTTTATTAATGGCATATGTACGATACTTTGATGAAAACAGTACATTGCAAAAAGAAATGCTACTCGATTTAAATGTTATTACAGCTACAAAACACCGATCAATATTTATTGCTGCGAAATCATTCTTTGCAAAAAAAAAAAAAATAATAATAATAATATCCCCCAATATTGTTGCATACGCTCCTAATGAAGCACCATGAATGATTGGTCGGTATCGTAGTTTTGCCGCGTATTTGAAGGAAGAAGTCCCAAATGTTTCAGGTATTCATTGTGTTATCTAGACGGTATCTTGTAGGAAAACATTTAAACACATGCCTTCAGTTAACATTAAGTATTATTACTATAGCTATAAAATAAAATAGAATGTAAAAATGATGTTTCAATAGATTTACCAGGATAAAAGCAAGCGATTTATTAGATTACTGCTATACACAGGAGTTCATTGACTCTTAAATGTTGCATGTTTAACTCGTTTTGTCGAATTATATACTGTGTCATAGAGTTTCTGTAAGAATGAAATTAACGTTCGATTCAGTCAGCAATTAAAAATAATAATAACGTATGGTGCTCTTATTTGGCAGGCATTTTCAAAAAGTTTCGTGAAATTAATTTGTTGCTCCCAAAATGTTAACACAACAATCATAAGTAACGAAGACGTTATTACTCACTGAAAAACTTGATCTTTTTCCTTATAATATTCTGAAGAGGGAATTCTGTTAGTTTACTATTTACTCTTTTACTCTTTTACTTGTTTCAGTCTTTTGACTGTGGCCATGCTGGAGCACCGCCTTTTAGTCGAGCAAATCGACCCGAGGACTTATTCTTTAGAAGCCTAGTACTTATTCTATCGATCTCTTCTGCCGAACCGCTAAGTTACGGGGACATAAACACACCAGCATCGGTTGTCAAGCGAGTTTGGGAGGACAAACACACACATACAAACATACACACACACATACATACATATATACATATATACGACGGACTTCTTTCAGTTTCCGTCTACCAAATCCACTCACAAGGCTTTGGTCGGCCCGAGGCTATAGTAGAAGACACTTGCCCAAGATGCCACGCAGTGGGACTGAACCCGGGACCATGTGGTTGGTAAGGTAGCTACTTACCACTACGGAATTGTCATCAATTAAGCATAATGTAACCCCAGAGAAGATTTAACGGTTCAGTTGACATCTCAATCAAATCAAAAAATAGAAGGGGAAAAACATTCAACGGATTTTTTAAACTTGAAAGTATATGACTGGATGGTGAATCGTTTTAATGCAAATCGTTGCTACGTGCCTGGAAGAACCTTTAAAACTTACATATGATAAAGAAAGCAAATCTTATTTCAAGATATGTGAACAGCAAAGTTTATGAGAAAATAGAAAAAAAATTATACTTGATTCACTGCTACCATTTCCTACTTCAAATCTTGTGGAATCAGAATTTAGTATTGTAAACTATAAACGGAGAAATTGTCTAAAATTTACTGAAAGTAGAGCCTTAGCTTGTTCCTTACGAAACTGGAACCAGATATACAGCATTTAGTTTCTCGGCATCAGCTCAAGGATGTCATTAAATTAAAGGTAATTTCGAATTATTTTCTTAATTAATGCAGATTTAACTTTTTTTTTCAGTCAATAAATAAGTGAATGGCACTAAACTTTTACTCTCATGAAAGTTACATAAATAGGCGCGATGTTTTTAAGAGATTGTCGAGTAATACTACTCTGCTAATTGTATTGAACTCCATTTTCTTCTGTGAACAAATCGAAACATTTGAACTATATATGTGGGTGAGTGTATATGTGCGTGCGTGTGCGCGTGCGCGCCTATGTGTGTGCTTGTGTGTGTGCATAAACAGCAGTATGGAAACAGAAACAACACACATGTTTAAGTGTATATGAATATATATGTAGGTATTACGTACTTAACTGTCACTAATTTTAACGCCATTTGTGTGTTACTATTATACATATATGTATATATATATATATATATATATATATATATATGTGTGTGTGTGTGTGTGTGTGTGTGTGTGTGTGTGTGTGTGTGCGTGCACAGTGATCGGGAATTCGAAAAAGGAGTAAACAGTGTAAAAAAAATTAGAAATATTTGCCATTATTAAAGTACAACACAGTCATTGATGGCTTCTGGTGTGTTTATAAGATTACGAAAGTCATGTCAAATGAACAACAGTGAAAAGCTCTCTTGGTCACTTTAAACAAAAGTTTAATCTTTGCAGAAGCAATCTCTTACCTTGAAGGCAAACATTAAGCTTCTGGCATAAACTTAGTTTTGAAAACTGTTCTGAACTTTCATTTGACAAGTCCTCGTGATCGGATATTGTTCATTATTCATAGATGAATTAAGTCAAATAGAAAGAAGAAATAAAAGGCTGTTAAAATGTCAAAGCAAATATCGAAAATGGTATTTAATGGAAATAGTTTGTGAAACAAAGAAAATAAAAACAGAATTTAATTTCAACAACATATTTTCAACTTAGTTCTGCATCAACAAACATCCAATGGTAATTGCAGTCGAGTGACTTTTGCGTGAACGATAGATTATGAGTTCAAATCCAATACTAGCGATGTATCAAACGTTTCGTTGTGTTCATAGAAGGACAATTTATTTTGTATGATCTATTTGATTTTGAAGTCGCTGTAAATAGTCGCAGTTTCCTGGGAAAGTTAGCTGTAATGAATTAGCCCAATTTCCATTTGATAGAACTCTCTACTACAGGCACAAGGTCTGAAATTTGGGGAAGAGGGCCACTCGATTATATCAACCCCAGTACGTAACTGGTACTAATTTCATGAAAGTTAAAATCGACCTCTGTAGAATTTGAACTCAGAATGAAATGCTGGACGAAATGCTTCCAAGTATTTTGAGTGTTAGTATAGCATGCTGTCTATCACGGTGTCGAACAGTATAGCCAGGGTTATCTACCTTAAAAACTACTCGTTATCATTTCACCTTTCCACTTGCAATTTACCTTACATTGAAATGTTACTGAAAGATTTTTATGCACATGTCATCTTGACAGAGGAAACAGCAGTCACATTTAAACAAGATTACAATCTGCTGGATACACAACAGAAAGTAGATCCCTGCCATCGATGCGGTTCTGTAATGCAGGAAAAACGAAAGCGTGACACAGGTGGACAATTCAGGCCTGTACTTCGTGTCAAACTTTACTTTCAGTTCGTAAAGGGAAAATGCTGAATGGTGACAATGCACCTCTCTTCGAAGACAGTGATGCAGAACCACGAAACAACAGGAACCATGAACATTGGATTGATGGGCCGTGGGTTTTTGGTCTCAAACAAGGCTCAGACTGTCGATACTTTTGTGTGGAACGGCGTGACGGAAACAGTTTGATCCCAACTATTGAGAGAGAATGTGAAAATGGTTCAGTAATTCATTCAGATGAGTAGCCCGCTTGTAATAATTTAAATGCCATTGGTTATCACCATTTGACAGTGAACCATTATGTGGATACAGTGATCGGAGCACACACTCAGGCCACTGAGTGATCATGGTGAGATGCTAAAACTATGATTCTGAAAAAAAAAAAATGAGAGGCATTGGTACTGAGCTTTTCCAGTCACATCTTGATCATTTCTGCTGGAAGATGATGAAGAAAAACTCAGATGATTTATTTGTATCGTTCCTTAGTGACATAAGAAGTGTTTATCGTTAAAATGGATTGTCTTGATTTATCTGTGTAATTTCTTTATCATATAAAATGATATAAGTTTCAGTTCTTCTTATTTGTGTAATTCCTTTATAATGCACGAAGTGTTTTATCTCCGAAATATCTGAAGTTTTTTAATCTCTGAAGTATCTGAAAGATAAGGTAGATAACCATGGCTATACTGTTTGAGACCGAGGTAGATCGCATACTATACCAGCACTGTATTTTGTTTGGCGTGATAATGATTCTTCCAGTTCGCCGCCTTAAAGAACTTATAAATAATAGATTCCGAGAATATAACTTATAAGCTTCAATAGTAATGTGAAAAGATGATAATTTTGAGTTTATATATTAAAACAGCATTTCAAATGAGAGGTGTCCACAATCTCAAACGATATGCATTTTCTGCAGGTTGATACCAGAAGGAAAAATAAAACAAAGACATAGGAGTAAAGGGCATTCAAGAAGGTTTAAATCTGGATAGAGGGTTAGGGAAATGTGTTTAGTGCTGAATGTAAGCAGAAGGTTTACATACAGTTGGGATAATGAGGAACATAATATATAAATAATATATCCTGACACAAAATCATTTTAGGATTTATTATTTGAACACTTTAGCAACCATTTCAATAGAAAAATAATGATAGTCAATATCTCCTACACTGGAATGCATGTTAGAAATACCAACTCCATGCTTCATGTTTTTCTCACATATTATCTCTCCGTCTGTCAATCTGTGTCTCCCCACTTTCTGTCTATAAATATAAATAGAACAGATAAGAAAAGTGAGGTAAAAGAATAGATGGTTATTCCATTGGTTTTATAATCTTGTTATTTATATAACAAGATATTACATCACCATTCGCGCACATAAAATATACATATAAATACGCATGTACACCTATTGCTGACAATTTAACCAACAGATTAATCTTCAGAATGGTTCCCGGTAGTTCAAAATATCAACTCATATATATTAGATTCGCTAGCTCATCGTAGCCTCAGTTGATGCTTGTTATAAGCTTAACCTTTGGTCAGCTCTGACAGCGCAGACCTTTCTTGAATGGCAATCATGCCGTTCTATATTAATGCAACGTTATCCATTGTAGTCTTAAATATCAGTTTGTTTAAGCCTTCAGTGTGAGAAATTGCTTCTGCAAAGATTACACTTTGTTCAAAGTACCTACGAGAACTTTTCGCTGTTGTTCATTTGACATGATCTTATTAATCTTATAACCACATTTAAAGGAAATTTATCGAGAATACCAGTAGGTCGAGCGACCACATAGAAACGTCCCCGTAGGCCTAGATGCAGGGAGGTCCTTATGTAGGGAGGCCAAAGAAAAAAGACTTTCTCATGATGTTTCAGGACAATCTAGACCTTTCTGAGTAGCTTTGTTTCATTCTTAGAGATTATGTCGTTTATGGTGGCTTGATATATTGATTTTATTTTATAATTTAGTCTGAAGAGAAGAGACTACATTATAGAACGCCCTCAATTCCCATCCCTTCTTAGAACCGTGATATTAATGGCGAAGACGGACGAAATGTAGCTAAGCATTTTGCCCAGCGTTGTAACGATTCTGTTAGGTTGTCGCCCGATCAACGGGGATAATATTAAGATTGAGAAAGGTGGCGAGCTGGCAGAATCGTTAGTACGTCGCGCAAAATGCTTAGCGACGTTTCGTCCGTCATTACGTTCTGAGTTCGACTTTGTTTTTCCTCCCTTTCTAGGTCGATAAAATAAGTACCAGTTGAGCACTGAGGTGGATGTAATCGATTTGTCCCCTCCCCCGAAATTGCTGGTCTTGTGCCAAAATTTGAAACCAATATTAAGATCGAACTTCAGTATGTTGACGTCAGAAAGAAAAACGAGGAAGAGAGGATATTTGCAAGAGATTAAATCTGGAGAGAAGGTTAGAAAAAGAATGTGGTTAGTGTTGGGTTGGAACAGAGTGGGAATATACCATTGGGATAATGAGAGAAAAGGTTAAAGGGTGTATGAAATAGGGTTGGGGGGATGTGGTAGGTGGGTTGTTATTAAGAGGTTTAATAGTCGTTATAGTAGCAGTGAAAGAAACTGTATTTACAGAATGTTGGTGTGTGATGACTTGTTTGTTAATTAGCACAGCTTGTTTTTGTGTGTGTGTGTGGTGGTGGTGGTGGGGGGGAGAGTTTCGGGTGTTTATCCTCACTCCATACTTGCGAAGTACAGCTAATTCTTGGTTAACGTCGTGGTCGAAGTGGCGGTCGTAGTGGTGGTGGTGGTGGTACTGGCCATCATCGTTGTCGTCATCGTTCGCCTACTCCTTTCCTCCTCCTCCTCCTCCTCCCCCTCCTCCCCCTCCCCTCCTCAATGGACCATTCTTCTATTCATCAGTAGATCAGTAGGTACACTTATCTGTGTTGTACTTATTAGATAACAAAAGCAGCAAAAAAGAGCAAGAAAAACAAACAAAAAAATTTAAAGCAATTTACATTGTCTCTAATTATGACTTTCTTTTGACAACATCACATTTCATGTGAAAGTTAACATTGCATCTGCCCCTTATTCCGCTCTTAATTTTAACTATTTAGCTTCTTGTTTGTACATAAATAGCAATTAGCCAGACATAATGCCTTTGAACCGTTCTTTGAAGTCATCTCCTTCATTTCTGACATTTAGCATTAACTTTTATGTCTGAAATTGAAAACTTGATGGTTTGGGAGATAATATTTTTCAATCGATAATGAGGCGCCTGTTTCATTTGAAGAAAGCTGTATGTTTATTCAACAAAGGAATGTGGCGAGGAACGAAACTTAACATCCATCGGGTCGGAAGGACCTCGCTGGATACTTCGTAATGACGTAGTATAGGATATCTTGATTAACTCAGATTGGTAGATTCCATCTCTTTACAAGCTGCATACACACACGCACGCATACACCCACGCACAAACACACACAGACACGCACTACGTACGCGCGCGCGCACACACACGCGCACACACACGCGCACACACACACACGCACAGAGTAGTTGTATTCAACGATGCAATCTTACGATGTTCACAACTGCCGTCGATGGGAATGAATAGATAGCCTATCCTAGGCTATAAAGCAGCTGCTAAATGAATAGATAGCCCCACCCTAGGGTATCAAGTAGCTGCTAAATGAACTCGACGAATGTCGTTGATAAGATTCGAACCTCCGATCCCTCCGTCGGTTTTTAATGCCTTACTCCATACTCAGGCATTAAAAACCGACGGAGGGATCGGAGGTTCGAATCTTATCAACGTTTTTAATGCCTTACTCCATACTCAAGTGGAGGCGCAATAGCCCAGTGATTAGGGCAGCGGACTCGCGGTCATAGGATCGCGTTCTCGATTCCCAGACCGAGCATTGTGAGTGTTTATTGAGCGAAAGCACCTAAAGCTCCATGAGGCTCCGGCAGGTAATGGTGGTGAACCCTGCTGTACTCTTCCACCACAACTTTCCTTCACTCTTACTTCCTGTTTCTGTTGTGCCTGTAATTCAAAGGGCCAGCCTTGTCACACTGTGTCTCGCTGAATATCCCCGAGAACTACGTTAAGGGTGCACGTGTCTGTGGAGTGCTCAGCCACTTGCACGTTAATTTCACGAGCAGGCTGTTCCGTTGATCGGATCAATTGGAACCCTCGACGTCGTAAGCGACGGAGTGCCAACAACAACAACTCTGTACTCATTAAAAACCACGAAACAATAAATACTGAAACATTTGAAGAGATTATTAGGTCTTAGATGAATATTTATGATTTTGCAGATGAAGTATGTTCATGGTTTTCAGAGAGAAGTTTCCAGAGTGTTTACATTGTATTCACCAACCACGGAAAAGGATTTGAAATCAGTACCATAAACTAAGAAAACTCATATTAATTCTTTTTGTTAAAATCTCGATTTGGTTAACTAGGATTCAGGAAGAACTGATACAATAGACAATGTTGTTGGCTAGTCCCACGTAAGTCTTAATTGGGCAGAACATGATGAAAGGAGCTCCAGCGGTGACAATCGAATGTTTTTTTCCCAGACATAGCATGTCTAAATGTGTGTGTGTGTGTGTGTGTGTGTGTGTGTGTGTGTGTGTGTGTGTATAGGTGAAGTAACTGAAACAGCATTAAATGAAAATGGCCACCTGTGTATCATACTAAATGTATATACACTGTAGAAAGACATGCTACTGTGCTTTTTGTCTGAGACAAAAATGTCTTCGTAAATATGTTGTGTTAAAAACACGATATTACGATTCAAACACATGTCTATGAAAAGATTTTTCTCGGGTAATTTTCACAGAATATGGCTATGGATATGATCAGGTACTCCAGCATTGCCACAATCCAGAGTACATACACTACGGATACATACAGTCATATATATTATGTATGTAGCTTGGTGTGTATGTATGTTTGTGTGTATGTCATTATTCATTTTATTTCAAGATTTCATGCCAATAGAGGAAAAACAGGTTTCTAACCTAGATCCAAGGCTTCTTCACTGAAATTTCAACATCAACAGCAGGGTATGTATGTATGTATGTATGTATGTATGTATGTATGTGAGTGTGTGTGTACATATGTATGTATGCATGTATGTATGTGTGTGTATTTATATGTATGTCATCATTCAGTTTATTTCAAGATTTCTCGCCAATAGAGAAACATAAGCGATTGTCCGAAAATGTTATCACAGTATTATCTACCGATGAGACATGACGTTGTAGCTCAGACACTCTACAGTGAAATCCGTCGGAAATATAATCCCAAAGAGAATGAAATAAGAACCCACAATATGGTAGAAGCATCCTAGGCTCCTTCATTGGAAATTCAGCATCAACAACAAGATATTTTTGTATGTATGTATGTATGTATGTATGTATGTATGTATGTATGTCTGTCTGTATGTATGTATGTATGTATGTATGTGTGTGTGTGTGTGTGTGTGTGTGTGTATGTATGTATGTATGTATGTATGTATGTATGTATGTATGTATGTGGAGATTTGTATGTTTTATGTATGTATTCTCATGCATATAGTTATATATCTAGACATGCTCATACATATATATATATCTAAATGATAAACTTCTGGAAAGTTTTACAGTCTTTCACAGTTCCAGTGATGGATTAGATCTGTAGTTTTCAAATTAGCTTTCTCCTTTCTGGTTTTGAGAGCCTAATTTCTCAAGATTAGTATTTAGGCATTGTGTTACATATCCCAGGACCCAGTAATTACATGTATAAACCTGAACTTGTAATCTGGATAGAATAACTGTAGATTTCTGAAAAGTTCAGCATAGGTGTTCTCTTTTTCACCGATCATGTTAACATCGGCTGGGCAGCTAACTTCTACAACTGTGCACAGTTTCTCTTCTCTATCCCAAATCATTATATCAGGTCTGTTGTTCTTACATTTTATAGAGATCTTCGCTGGTACATTCCACCAGTATTCCTTTTCATTATGTGTGGTTATGGCTTCTACCATATTGTGGGTTCTTATTTCTTTCTCTTTGGGATTATATTTCCGACGGATTTCACTGTAGAGTGTCTGAGCTACAACGTCATGTCTCATCGGTAGATAATACTGTGATAACATTTTCGGACAATCGCTTATGATGTGCATGATATCTTCAGTGTGAAGTCCGCAAAGTCTGCACCGGTTGTCACATTTTACGGCTTTTCCTGCATCTCTATTCCTTTTGTGCATCAGATACTTGGTTGATATTTCCTATTCTTGATTGCAAACGCATACCCTTCAAAGTGGGAGGTAGTAATCCGGCTATTGGTCTATGATAAACTGCTTTGATGATCGATGTTACTATCATCTCAGAGCTTTTTACTAACATATCCATGCATAGTCTTCTGTTCATATAGGCTCATCCTTTCATTTGATGATACGTTGCAGTAGAGTCGTGCGACTTCTTTGGGCATCTATTGTAGGTTACCAGACAAAGAGTGTTGCTCAAGGAACTGCCTTAAAGGTCTTATGTTGTTATCAGCCTCATACATGAAAATTTGGAGCCGCGTGGAGCTTTAGGCGTTTTCACTCAATAAACACTCACAACGCTCGGTCTGGGAATCGAACCTACAATCCCACGACCGCGAGTTCGCTGCTCTAACCACTGGGCCATTGCGCCTCACAATAATATATATATATGTAGTAATGATAAAAAGTAACAACAAAAGAATGAGACCTCAATATTAGAAAAATAGAGGATTATTAATATATGTCCTAATTTAGAACGAACAGTAAAAGGTTGTCATTATAGTACTCGGAGTTTCGAATGTCGGAGCGAAGCGTTACGATACATTCTCATCGGCTATTAATGGCATACATTCTCACATGTTTTTTCTTCTACTATTAGTACTGACCTGTTCAACCATCTAAATTCCTAAATTCTTCTTTCCATACTAATACCTTTCTCTACCCCATCATTTAGACTCAATCACTGCAATTGACACTCCTTAAAGCTTTATATCTCTCTCCCCATAACCCCCCATTCCTTCTATCTTTCTACACTCTAATA
>NC_142928.1:137075446-137122946 GCF_046866305.1 Octopus bimaculoides
GGGCTAAAAGTAAGTAACTGGTACTTTAAAACAAAATTGCTTTAGATTAACTATGACAGAAAAAAAAATGTATTAAATGTAACTGCTCGAGTAGCCATTGCATCACCACACCCATATTTCATCATCTCATTAATCCATTCGTTTTTAATTTTTTTTCCTGCTTCATGTTTTGTCTGTCCTTGTACTGTCCCCTTTGTGTCAGACACCTAGTGGGCGAATAAACGAAAATGTTACAATCATCTCGACTTGTTCGCGGATGTTTGTGGCGTTGTTCGAAAAGTTTGACGTAAGTTGTAATAATTGTGTTTAATTGTTGAATTTGCACTGTTGATTTATTACGTTGTTGAACTTTTGTTGAGCGTTTTTTAAACACCTATTTTTCTGCTTGTGACAGTCCTTTGTTAACGTTTTCCCCCTTGTGTGAAGGGAGAAAATATTGTTGTATTCTTAAAAAAAAAAAAAAAAAGACATATCACCTATTAAAGCTAAGACCAGTAGTGAACCTGAAACAAGTGTATGGAAAAATATCAGAAGCGGAGAAGGTAGTATAGTTTTAAATAGCATGCCGACAGGAGAAGAGTTTATGCAAGGAAGAAAAGCTAGCAATTTTGCAGCAGCGGCCAGTGTTTCAAAAAAGTCAATAAATTGTGGAAGCGATGAGCTCGGAAAATACAATGGTATGATGAAAAGGAAGGAGAGCGAAACAGTGATTACCCCTCCCAGTGAAACGACGCATAATGCACTGCGGTGCACCGTGATATACAAATCATATGTAATCAAAGTAAAAAACTGGATAACACAAGTAAAGAGGCGGTGGAGCTGTGCCTCCGTCCAGTCTGGAACGACGTGGCATATATCACAAGAGGAGTGAAGTATGCCACAATAGAAGTCCGTTTCAAAAGTGAGAAAAAGGCAAAACAAGCGTCGACGACACCATTAAATGCGGAGGAGGTGGTACTCCTACCTACTTATCTTGGAAGGCGAACTTCCAAGACTAAGGTAGGAGACACCCCGACCGAAGTAGACCCCGCTTGGCTGGTGGCAGCTATAATAAACGGCTTGGAGGATAAGATCACAATTATGCAAGCTTCAGCCCCGGGACTGCAGAATTGGCAGGGACAAGACCTCAAAATGATTGTACAGGCTGCCCCGGCTGATTTAGAAAATATTATAGAAACTATAGAGGTGTGATAGGGGGACTAAGCAGCGAGTCACGGTAGAGGTGAAGAAGCCTCGTTGCTCCAAGTGTGGTCAAAAAGGCTACGTTAGAACCGAGTACCAACCTCCCGCCGAAAAAGCAGCGACTCGCCCCAACTGTAGAAAAACAAACAGAAGAAGCTGCAGGTGAAACGCATGAAGAAACTCAAGGAAATGAAAGAGGAAGAGGAAATGGAGAAAGCCCAAGGAGAAAGCTGGGAGATTTTCTCCAGGAAAAAAAAGAAAAAGACCCTCCCCATCCAACCCTCACAAGCCATACAAAACAACAACAACAACACCACCAACAAACAAACAAACAAAACATACAACTACAAAAAAATCCCAGTCCAAAGTGTTCTCCGTCCATCTAGACATGGATTATACTAACCACACAGTTATGCTTACGCCTGTGAACCAGACCTACAAACCTCTGTTTCAGAGATTGCATCACTCTTGTTTATACACCTACATATCAACACTCAGACATATACGCATTTATATGAATACACACACGCACATACATACTATAACATGAATTACATGAGATAAAAAAAAGGCGGCGAATTAGCTATGTCGTTAGAGCGTTGGATAGCATGCCTGGCGGTATTTGTTTTCTGACAAGCGATGCTCTGAGTTCAGATCTTACCGTGATCAACTTCGCCTTTCATTCTTTCGGGGTCCACTAAAAAATATCGAATTAGAGCAATGGATACGTTGAACTATTAGAGGATCGGATGTGATACTTTGTGGTGTCTGCTCCGGTCCATTGCTTTCTGTTAGCAACGACACAGGTGGCAAGATGCATTAATCAAAGACGTTCCATTTATAAGATGGTAGGGTTTAATTTGGCTGTTATTGACCCAAAGCAGCAGCTATACCCTTGATAAACATGTAGCGAGTGATATTTGCATGTATGGGGAATTGCCGGTCTTCCTAAAAAACAATCTTGTCCAGGCCTGATCATTAAATGTGCTGATGCATGACCAACCTTGACCGACGGAGGCCCCCAGTGAGACAAAGGGAGAGCACTCGATACAATGTGCAGCAAAAGGGATATCCAGGACTGTTAACGATGTAAGCAATAAATTTTTATGGCGCTCGAAATACACATATTGTCATTTAAGTGTCTACTTATGTATAACTACATGTGTGTATTTTGGTCTACTGAAGATTCTAGTGTTATCACGAATAGTTCGAACAGAGGCATTAGTCTTTGACACTATGTAAATCACACACACACACACACACACACACACGCGCGCACACGCACACACACACACACACACACACACACACACACACACACACACACACACACACACACACACACAGAGTTGCACAAAGACATACACTCTCGCGCTTACATATACGTCTGCGCGGGCATAAAAATCGCGAGTCGAAAAAATAGATGCCGTCGCTGTTATTTTTATTTGGTCCCGAGTGAGCCCTGAAAGAGCAGAACTATGATCAAAGGAGTTCCATAAATGAACAACCCAACATTTTATTTATTTTGGGCTGCACTTCCATTTTGTCTGTGGTTTTCTTTTCATTAATTTGGCTGTTATTTCTAGCAGACCTAGCGACCATGCAAAAGTCACCCCCACATCAATGGATCATTGAAGTAATAGTGTTGAATGAAGGCAACTCGTCTAGACTAAACGACTGATTTATAATCAGGATGCAGTAATACACACAACAATTTCGGCCTTAAATATTCTAGAAGTAATTATATTATGGGAATGTCACGGATATAAACGAGCTAACGTTTAATGTCCTCGGTTAGTGAAATGTTTGCAGAGGTGGAGATGAAGATTTCCATAGAAACACATATTATTGATTCAACGATACAAACTTTTGCTTTTGATTTATTAAGTGTTTATCATGTCGTTGCTAGATCGATGTCTTCTGTATTAGGAGCAGCGTGCTTAAAAATAAAATGGTTGTATGGTTAGTCATTTAGTGGGACATTAAATAACTGAATATATTTCGCTGAGTCGGTCTAATAAGACGGAAACGTGTCCGGGGTTGCCAACCATAATTACCGAAATCATTAAAATAATTAACAATCAGTGAGATAATGATGTCTTTTCTTCTCCACATAAGTATTCCTAATTATGTTTCTGATGTTAACACACTTTTTAAGTATGGTAACAGTTCATTTAGTCATCACGACAAAGACAATGTTGGGATACGCCTTTAATTACTTTATCTAATGTGAGCCAACGAGACAGCCTTTACGTGTTTCTCATTGCTCGATCTGCTAGAAATAATCGCCAAATCTCGAGTCAACGTAGGACTTTTATGCAATTGTTCGGTCTGCAATTTCAGTCAAAATTTTTTCCCAACTACTCAACTGTTGTCAAAAATAGTTAAAAATAGAGGATAAAAACTAGTAATACAAACCATTGACATAAACATGCCTATACTACATCGATCTTACCAACCACATCGCCAAGTAACTCCTCCCCGCTTACAGTACTCTCACAAATACCATAATTGAGGAAGATTTTCAATATTCTCAACATGAAAGTTGCCTGAAACGTACATACATACATACATACATAATACACATTAATGTAAATGCTTGTTTTTATGTTCAGTTAAGAACATTTTATATAAATCTAATGGGTTACTCTATACTTTTGTAGAGTACAAATATATTGTTCTTAAACAAGGGTGTTGTTGACAGTGACTTCGAAGTTTAGGCTGGCAGCTTAGCTGACCGAAATTTCTAAGTCACTCTCAACAGCATTCTTATTTAAGAATTATCTATATCTATCTATCTATCTATCTATCTATCTATCTATCTATCTATCTATCTATCTATCTATCTATCTATCTATCTATCTATCTATCTATCTGCCTGCCTGCCTGCCTGCCAGTCTGTCTGTCTACCTGTCTGTCTACCTGTCTGTCTGTCTATATATGTATGTAGTATAATATAATAAAATGTAATAGAACATGCTTATAGATATTATTCATAATGTATAGATAATTGCAGCCAGACTCCCTTTATATCCAAAGTAATCCACACCAACATACATACATATCTCATGAACCCAACTATAACATTTTTTCCAGTCTACTCTTCACATCTCGTTAACACTTCATTGCTTTTCTCTAATCACCTACCAATTATCTTCACTACACAGTCGTACATTTATGAAAAATGCAAACACTTTTACAAATTTCATATATATTCATATTCAATGCTTTTCGGAATATACTTACACTTTATTCTAATGGCTCCGATGAAGCTATATTGTGTTGCATAAGCACTCAGTTCTCAGTGCACTGCATCTGGTAGAGGAAACAGCGCTGTAAGCTAATGAAATTGTTTATGTGATTCCTGCTTCCATGTCATTCATGAATTAATATTACGCTCTATACTCGCCTAACGCTTTACTCTAAAGTATTCTCATATTGAGTTCTAACAACTGGTTATTAGTAGAGGTATATTTAAGGCAAAATCATATATCGTATCATATCATATCATATTATGTTATATCATATATATATAATTAAGATTCAGTTGAATTAGGTATTTAAATTGAGGCACCAAGCCAGTTCGGTACAGTCCGTGCAGCTCGAAGTTAGGTGAACAAAATGCAAATAAGTAACAAGGATGTCCAGGTATCAATGCATTATGGCCGTTTCAAGTGGCTCCATTTAATTGATCTGCCACAAATATAACATGAGAAAACAATGTAATTATCTTGGTTTCTAGTACTGATATAAAATTGCTATAAATGCTAAAAATAGTTTATCCTTTATGTTAGAAATCTATATGGTCATCTGCGTCTGAGGAGAGCGGTTTCTTTCAAACTGGTGTAATGTAATTAATCGATTAAATTGAGCCGCTTGAAACGGCCGTAATGCATTGATACCTGAACATCCTTGTTACTTATTTGCATTATATATATATATATATATATATATATATATATATATATATATTAAATATATACTTTTATAAAACAAAATTTTACAAAATATATAGTATCTGTTAACAGTCTTAGCAAAACGCTCACAGGTGAGTTTTTGTATATATATATATATGTCTCTTAAAAGATAGAGCTCAAAATCGATGCATTGAAGATACTTTATTGCAGCAACAATTATAATAGCAGAAACAACCACAATAAGCCAAACCTATGCACATTTCAATAGGGTATCCAGGATAAATAAACCACATCATAAGATGTCTCATAAAATATTGTAACATATTACAACATATTACAAATTACAAATTATAAATTGCTGGATACTCCATCTCTTCAGGGTCGCATTATTGCCATCACCAATACTACTATATATATATATATATATATATATATATATATATATATATATATATATATATATATATATATATACATACATATACATATATTTGCATTTCATATATATATATATATATATATATATATATATATATATATATATATATATATATATACACACACATATATATATATATACATACACATATATGTATATTGTATATATATATATGTATATATATATGCATATATATATGTGTGTGTATATATATATATGTATATATGTATATATATTTATATGCATGTATATATATGTAAATATATAAACCTATATTTATTTATGTGTGTATATGTATATGTATGTATATATATATGTATGTATATGTGTATGTATATATACATATGCATGTATGTGTATATGTATATATATATATATATATATATATATATATATATATATATATATATATATATATATATAAATGTATATATATATACCATGGAAGAAGTTCCATCAGAAAGCAAAACTTTTGTCAGAATTCCATAATATCACAGTCATTAATAGTGACACAACTACAGTAAATACATTCAACAAAGTAACTATCGAGTCTTCTAAGAAACATACCCCACAAGGCACATAAACAATACAATTACACACTAAAAACAGTAAACCTGTAACACACATTAAAATCACTCACAACCGATTTAAAACGAAGCATCAGATTTCTACGTAAACAATTTTAAATAAAGAAAACTAGCAAACATTTGTACCCCATGTAAACCTGAAACCTAACAGAGAAACACTACATGGAGTAATTACTTGTAACCGTTATCATCGTAATAATTATCATGAACACCACCTACATGAACATTCACATCACCACGTGTCGCCATAACAACCTCAAATTATATAGCCACATAGTAACATCCTTATCAGACATATTTCGCAAGCTACACAAATAAGACAGAAAAATCAACAAAAAATACACACCCCGCTAAACACTGAAACCGGCCTTCGAAAATCAATAAGGATATTTTAAAATTCAAAATCCTCAAGGCCAGACAAAATCAAAAACGTATATCTAAAACAAAACAAAAAACCCAAAACTTAGAATTTGAAGGAATTACTGCATTGAATAACATCTACCATTACTAATATTAGTTTCAAATTTTGGCACAAGGTCAGCAATTTTGGGTGAGCGGGTAAGTCGATTGCATCGACTCCATTACTCAACTGGTACTGATTTTATCGAAGCCGAAAGGATGAAAGGCAAAGTGAACCTCGGCGAAATTTGAACCGAAAACGTAAAGACGGACGAATAACCATTAAGAATTTTGCCCGGCGTACAAACGATTCTGCAAGCTCGTCACCTTACTAATATTAACACTTAAAAAATTGAGCAAAATTATAACAATTCTAAAACTCAAAGAAAACTGAAGGGATATCTATCATACAGATACATCACCTTCTTATGCAATCCCCAAATTTAGATAATGCTAATCATTGACATCACTAACGTACATGTTCTCTTCTCCAAATTACAAAGCTGACCCAGACCCTTATAATCAACATTTACGAAACCATCAAAACCAACTGAAAATACATAATGGCAACAACAAAAATAACCTTCCATGCGAGGGGGTACTGAAAAGTTCCTGGCTTTAAGGGTATCGCGAAAGGCCTGATTGGATACCCAACCTTCCGAGTTCTGAAGGATCACTGCCATAAGTGTGTGAATCTTACAGGGGAATATATTGACCGAAATCATGATTAACGATTCTACTCTATTTTCTTTTACCCAAAGTCAAGAACTTTTCAACACCCTCTCGTACATAATATTTTGTCAGCAAAACTTTCGACTGCATTCCCCGGAATCTGTTCATAAAAGAAAAAAATCAGTATGACAGTATAAATTCTAATAGGAGGCTGTCTGTATATGTGAGACAACACTTTCAGAATCTGCAGTTTCCCGAATGAAGTGCCGCAAGGATCTATCCTTTCACCCAGTCTTTTCAGTCTTGTGCGGTAAGTAGCTTGTTTACCAACCATATGGTTCCGGGTTCAGTCCCACTGCGTGGCACCTTGGGTAGGTGCCTTCTACTATAGCCTCGGGCCGATCAAAGCCTTGTGAGTGGATTTGGTAGACGGAAACTGAAAGAAGCCCGTCGTCTTCTGTTACTACTATATTCCTCTCTTCCTCTCTTTCTCTCGTTGCTCACCTATTCTTCTACTTCCTCCCTTTGTTTCTCCCTCTACCACTCTCTCTCTCTCTCTCCCTTACCCCTGCATGGTCACATGCTTCCGGTCACTAATCCTTTTCTTCCTTGGCTATCGTCGAGCAAACACGCGAACTTACTTCGTCCCCACTTTCAAGTTCGTGCCTCACAGCGTTCATATACACATAATTTTTCACGTCTGGCCGCGTAGCCTTTTCCGTTTGTTTTCCTGTCTTGTTTTTTGTCCGCCACTACATTCCTCCATGGCAAGGTTTAATTTGTGTATACAAATTTAATTTGCGGTCCATGGGAAGAGCCGTTTTAACGATGCGTCCTTCCCAACTCTTCGAAACGCCGGTGTTAAAACGGGGGTAGCTGATGAAGGAAAATGTTCTCTATGTGGCTTGTGTGTTTTCTGTACTCTGGTTATTATTATTTTCTTGTATACGTTTTGTTTGCAATGTCCTGTACCCAGATATGCACCTATATATACAGGTAGACGTAGGTATGCACATACCTGTACGTATATATACATATATATATATATATATATATATATATATATATATATATATATATATATATATATATATATATATATATATGTGTGTGTGTATGTATGTATGCGTGTGTGTATATATGTTTATGTGTCTGTGTTTGACCTCCCAACATCGCTTGACAACCGATGCTGGTGTGTTTACGTCCCCGTGACATAACGGTTCGGCAAAGGGTCCGATAGAATAAGAACTAGGCTTACAAAGAATAAGTTCTGGGGTCGATTTGCTCGACTAAAGGCGGTGCTCCAGTATGGCCACAGTCAAATGACCGAAACAAGTGAAAGAATAACCCCCTACACATTTCCACAAAAGATGCAGCCCCCGTATGTAGATGATGTTACACGCGCGTCCTTTCACCAATTTCCAGACACTACTTCATAACTATTCCAACCTTATTTAAATCATCGACTCCACAGCAACAGATTTAAAGTAGCGCCTGCTAAGTCTACTGTGTTTCTTCTTGAAAGCAGCACAATGAATTTAACTAGTCTTTATATTCAGTGACACCTTTCACAACATTCTGACAATTCCCCCCATCTAATTCATTTGATAATATTGGTACAAACGATACTCGATTATATCGACTCCAGTAGTTGACTGGTACTTTATTTCATTGATCTCAAAAGGATTGATAGTCAAAGTTGCTAATCGAACATAAAGTATTGCAATTTAAATTCCACATGTCATCTTGTCCGACGCCTTATCGTTCCTCTCACTCCACCGCTCTCATTCGTTTGATGATATTGATTTCTTTTCAGTTGACTGATATAAAATTGTCCGCTGGGTTAAGATAATAAGATTTAGTTGTACTAATAAACAGATTAAATTCTAATATGAAGCAAGCAGATATCATTGCTGATATGGTATCATCTCTGGCGTGTGAGTAGCTGTGTGACGTGCAGTTTAAAAGAAATAGAATTTGATGGCGAAAGACCAATTCTTTGCCAGAGTTTTAACAACACAGATAATGTCTTTCCTGGATAATGTCATCGAGAAAATTACGCGCGAAGTTTGAATGACCTTTGGTATGACCCTTTAAAGTTTACATTTCGATTGGTTCGAAAATGATCGATGAATACGCTGTGAGATGTAATAGCGTGTAAACCAATAAACTAGTTTCAAGTAATTTCTCAAAGAAGAATAGACGGATATAATTAGCTTAATCTAGTTTAATCTAGCATCTCGGTGAGGTGTTGTACGTTTTATTGCCATATTACAAAGAGAGAACCAACCAAGGCTATTTTGCACTTGTGCACTTCAGACTGAAGAGGGGTCAAACACAGACACACAAACACACATACACACACACACACACACACACACACACACACACACACACACACACACACACACACACACATATACGACGCGCTTCTTTCAATTTCCGTCTACCAAATCCACTCACAAGGCTTTGGTCGGCCCGAGGCTGTAGTAGAAGGCACCTACCCAGGGTATGTCCAATATGTTTGTTGTTAATTTACAGAAAGAGTTTGAACTAGTTATTCAATAAAATACCAGAAGATATCGTGTAAAGCTCATCTGAATGATATCTTGCATGATATATCTAGACTGTTACACTATATAGATTAATCTAAAGTAACTGGGATTAATTTTCTCAGTAAAAAACAAATAAAATTGCACAATATTATTATTTGATAACCTAGACAGTTGACAATAATTCGTCTTAATACCACATAGTATTGCTAAAATATTAAAGTATATTTTTGAGGGGTGAGAGTGTCCTGATTTATAGTACATATGAGAGGAAACAAAGTGACATTCATACCTTCTCAAAACATTTCTAACAAAGACGCAGTGAAATGGCTACGTTTGGAAAGGAAATTGCGTCTCAAAAACGTTCGTTATAATTTGCCGAAAATAGGCTTTCATTTAATTAGACTGTTTATCTCTGGAGCTGTTGTTTATAATTGAAACTAAATCGATATTGATAACAGTTTATTTATCAGTCAATTGCATGACGCGTTTAAGGGTTTAAAACTACTAAGAAACATCAATCGATATTTTGACTGGTTGTTTGGTAAATAAGAGAAACTTTCCCTTTGTTTCACTCAATAATTGCTTGTCCAACTTTTCTAATTAGCTCTAATTGAGGTATTGTGGATGTAAGAAATTCAGTTTGGTCCATCTATCAAATTAATTAAAAGTTTCATTTCCTCAGAGTGGGAATTAAAAGAAAAGAAGAGGAAATAAATAGACAATATCAGATAATGGCATTGTATGTTACGGGTGAACCCGTTTGGCTGAAAATGATAAAAGACAAAAAAAGAAGCTAACTGGGGATTGATTTAAAAATTGAATTAATTTTCACAATCTATCGAATAGTAAGAACAATTTTCTGTGAACGAAAATATCTGCAGTGAGAACGTTATCCTGAGAAATGGGAATAACCGAGAGGACGATGTAAAATGTACAATTAGGTTGAGTTAATCAGCTGCACTTGACATTTGTCAGTTCGATTCAATAAATAAAGGAATATTTTAATGTTACTAGAATTTGAGGTCATTGTTTTCTTCAATATTGCTTTATCAACTGTGAGTATTAAAAAAAAAGTTCCTTTATGCATTACTAGTTTACAAAGATTGAAATTAAATGCGGAACGAGAATTCAGAATGTTGGATTTCGCTTATAACGACTTCTCATTTCATATTAAGTTTAAGATCGATAAAGCAGTGAGAGCTTATCAAACTTTTGAAACTTTTCTCACTATCACCGCACCCCACACTTTTTTTACTAACACTTTTTCATCCCCACCGTGGTAAGATTCAACAAAGTTAAATTCACCACAGAAACTTACAGCCGACAAGGCTACTTTGCACAAAGGTCATTTAATTAATGTCATATGGAATATCAAAACGATATTTTGATCACTAAAACTGGTTTCAAATCTTGAGACAAAGCCAGCAATTTCGGTAGAAGGGGTAAGTCGATTACACCGACACCGGTGATCCACTGATACCTATTTAATCAACCCCCGAAAGGATGAAAGGCAAAGTCACCCCCGGCAGAAATTGTACTCAGAGCGTAAAGACGGACGAAATGCCGCTAAGCATTTGACCCGTGTGCAAACGATTCTGTCTGCTCGCTGCCTAACACTTTGACCACTAATATTGATTACAAAGTTTGGCACAAGGCCAGCAATTTCGGGGAGAGGGCAAATCTGTTACATCGACTCCAGTACTCAACTGGTACTTATTTTATCGACCCCGAAAGGATGAAAGGCAAAGTCAACCTCGGCGGAATTTGAACTGAGAACGTAAAGACGGACGAAATGCTGCTAAGCATTTCGACCGGCGTGCTAACGATTCCGGCCACTCGCCGCGTTATTTCGACCGCTAATATTAGGGCGTGGTGTAAGGAGGTGAGCTGGCAAAATCAGCACGTCGGACGAAATGCTTAGCGGCATTTCTTCCGTATTTACTTCCTGAATTCAAATTCCACTAAGGTCGACTTTACCTTTCATCTTTTCGAGGTCGATAAAATCGTGACCCGACTTTTCGACCAATGTCACTTCGTCCACGTCTTTTTATCTTTAGAAAACATGGTGAACATGAAAATTAAATAATCATTGAGAATTTTATTGATAAGATTCAAGTAAAATACTGTGGAAAGATGTATTTTAAAAAATGTCATTTTAAAAAAGTAATACGATATAACTAATGATTTATTATGATCACTCAAAATTGATGCAAATTATATGCCACACTGTTCAAAAAATCAATTGTTCTTGTTGACCCATATTCAATGAACAATCTTTTGAGGCGTTATTCTTCGATATCGTGTACATGAATTTGACGGATCTTCTCGAAGAATTTGAGTCATTTTACCTTGAACGAACCCTTCCCCCTCCTTCAGAGTTTTGATTAATTTCCAAATATTCAAATGTGCTCCACCGGCCGAACGCTTTTTCGCAGAATGAATCCTCTCCGCAGCATTATTTGTTTTGGGAAGATCTTGAAGAATACGCTGATTAACATTCCATACAGCTATTGGGAATGTAGGTGGTTCTCTCCTTCGTCTAACACCACATCCTCTCACAACGCCTATGTAAGTCAAGTCGAAGTAAGCGATGAATTCAGCAGGTATTTCTTCATCGTCTATTCCTTCTTCATAGACCTCTTCGACATCTTCGGCGGGTAGAAAGGCTAATGCAGAAAAAAAATCGTAAGTTTAAGACAGAATTCAGAGTCTTCGAGGCCTAAATCTGTAATTTTTTGAAATACTGATTGGTTCAAATGAAACAAACATGCCACGATAGATGAATTAGGGAATAATGAATTAAATGCCTTATGAACTGCAACTTCGAAATCTGCCATGAGATCAAGCAGATATGCATTAGATTGCATAATTTTCAATTTCTCAAAAAATAATTCATATACGTTTTGTTTTATTCGGCAGTAGTGCAAAGACCCGTGGAAAAGTGCTCCTTGAACATGTACATGTATGCTAAACAGTTGAAACCACTGTTCTGGCACAATTTTGGATGTTCCACGACATGCCCAATGATGATATGATGCTATATCCTGAAGAACACTTTCTGATGCAAATACTAGTATGAACTGTTGATCCTCGATACCGAAATCGTATCTCAGAAACTGTTCGCCATTATCAAGTTTACAATATTCTTCAAGTATTTCAAAATCAGTTCTAGCTTCTGGATTAGTGGGAAATCCCAAATTTGTTTTCAGTACCTTTGAATAATCCTGGAAAGTACAGGCAAACGAGAAAGTTGTGAACAAGTATTTTCTGCTAGCTGCGTAAACTTAGCTGCTCTTATGTTACGTGAACTTACTGCTACGTTTGCCACCCTTTCATGCATTATTTCTACAACTGATTTTCTCGTATTTAACGAATCTACATCAGCTGGATGGAGGTGCTCATGAGAAAAATAAATAATTTGCGGCTCATTGTTTTCTGTTACGGTGTGAATTCGCACTGAACACAGCCTTCTTTTCTCGCACCTCCACTATTCTTTTCCTAGTTTTGTATTGCTTGAATGAAAATCGTAGATGTAATTACTTTCATCAACTACTTTTCTTTTGTTTTTGGTCGATCCTATGAACTTTGTCATTTCCGGATGGGTAAATTAAAAATGTGTACAGTAAATTTGCTGCACTCTCTATACACAGCACCGTACTTAAGAGAGAGAAAGAAAAAGAGGGAGTAAAACTGTTAACAGAGAAAGGAAAAGAACGATAATAACAATCCTATAACGAGGCTCGTTATAGTTCTGTGAATATATCATTAGAGATATTTCACCTTGTTTTCTAAAGAGTTTATTTAAAATTAGACAAAAAGTCGAACAAAAATATCATCAGACAAAAAGACGTCGGACGAAAAGACGTGGACGAAGTGACGTTGGGCGAAGTAACGCCGGACGAAAAGACATAGCACCGGTAAAATAAGTAGCAGTAGGACATTGAAGTCGATGTAATCGGCTTACCTTCCTCTCCCCCGAACCTGCTGCATTGCGCCAAAATTTGAAATCAATATTACCGCGTGATTTGCACTTGCCATGAATACTGAAAAATATTTTCGAAATATTTCAGGGCAATCAAAAATTTAATTTGTACAGAGACATCAATTGTCGCTAAAACCCCTAGTAATATAAATTTTTCTATCACTCACCAGGTGAAGGCGCGTGGCTTAGTGGCTTAGTGGTTAGGGCAGTGGTTCCCAGCCCTTTTACTAACAAGGATCCCTTTCATTTAAATGAATTTTCCCGCGGCCCCCTTTTAATAATCTTATCCTTATGTGTGTGTATATATATATATATAAAAGAGGACAAGTGGGTGTATAGACGTTGTTTCATATTAATCGAACAACCAATATACATATAAAATTACTAGTAGTTATTATTGTACATTTATAAATTACGTTCTGGGTAAGACATCGGCCTAATAATGGACAGCGGGATTTAACTCTACAATTGCAACTAGGAGAAATATTACTATTAATATTAGTATTATTAAGATTCGTATTATTATTATTATTAATATTTCTGGTATCAAGTATGTCATGTTCACGTCTGTTATTTTCAAACTACCCCTCAATCGTAATATCTTTTAAATCTGCCTCTACATCAGCAGGCATACCAATAATTTCCATGCTCGTATAGGCACCGGAACTACAATCCATATTTTTTATATTAGAAGTACTACCACTTTCACTGCTATTCTCCATATCATCATCAATACTGCTATTCTCATTTTGGGGGTTTACGTTATAGTTGACATTATTATTATTATTATTATTATTATTATTATTATTATTATTATTATTATTATTATTATTATTATTGTTGTTGTTGTTCTTGTTGTTGATATTTTTGTTGTTGTTGTTGCCTTTGCACAGCTTCTAACGCTGGAGATGTACCACAGTGTCAGCTGTTCATTACCAGTGAACTAAGGTAACACCTCTTATTTTTCGAGCACCTTCCGGAGTATTCGAGCGGTTCTAAGCAGTGCAGTTTTCTGCAAGTGCTCCACTCTTATTGCAGCCCCTATTTGGTCCACGTACTTCTCGAGATTTTTGCTCCGGCAATTACTGGTACTACTGCTACCTTTTTCATCGACCACAACTGCTTAACTTCCCAAGCTAACCTGTCATATCTCTCGACTTTTCTCTCTTCCATATCGCATATCTTGTTGTCAGTTGGACATGCTATGTCTATGATCCAGCATAGTTTATTTTCTTTCTCAATTAAGACTATGTCCGGCTTCCTATTCTCAATCTCATGGTCGCACTGAATTAAAAATCCCATAGGATCTTTGCATTTCTATTTTCGACGATGCCTTCAGGTTTGTGGTCGTACCAATTTTTTGCTCTGTCAAGTCCATACCTGTTGCAAAGTGTTCAATGAACAAGCCTGGCTATATTGTCGTGGCGTCTCTTATATTCCTTCTAGGCTAGTGGTGTACATTGGCTGGTAATATGCCATACGATTTTACCGTTTTGTCCACAGATTCTGCACTTATCACTTTCTGCTGTGTTGTCTATTCTGTATTCTATGTAGTTTGTTCTTAGTGCTTGCTCTTGGGCAGCCCAGATTAGAGCCTCCGTTTCCGGTTTTAAATCGCTTTTAGTCATCCACAGCCATCTTTTTTCTCTGTCTGTCTTATCTTCAACATCCCTATGAAATTGTTCATGCATTCTTTTCTTTACCCATCTATTTTCAGTTTCATTCGTTTTCAGTTTCTTGTACAGTGCTTTATTTTTGCAATCTTTCATCCTACACAGGCCTGACCTTCTTACTTCTAATAACAGCAGTTCTGTGGCATTTTTACATACCATGCTATGTTGTTTTCTTTTGCTCTAATGCTGTGTTTGCATCCAACAAGTCCTCTTCCTCCTCTTTTTCTTGCTACATACAGTCTGTCTGTGTCACTTTCTGGGTGGAGTAACCCATATCTAGTTAGCAACTTCCTTGTCTTTCTGTCTAAGCTGTTTAGTTCGTCTACTGTCCATGCGATTACCCCTGCTCCATATCTAAGGAGTGAAACCACCCAGGTGTTGATAGCTACGATCTTATTCCGTTCGTTTAATTTTGACTTAAGGATCAGTCTCGGTCTGCGTAAGTACTCCACCTTAAATTTTTCTGTCATTTCTTTCTCCATCAATTTATCCATTTCCAAAATCCCCAAGTACTTATAGCCCATCTCTTCTATCTGCTTCATAATCTCCCCTGACGGTATCGTTAGTTCGTCCATACATTTGATTTTGCCTCTCTTCAATACTAACACGCCACACTTTCTCAGCCCGAACTCCATTCTGATATCAGGACTGGTAAACATATCTTGTTAAAATGAGATGTCAGTGTTATTTTTTATTTTTGCGTAAGTTAGAAGACAATTTATTCACCGCACTCTGTACACACACACACACACACACACACACACGCGCGCGCACACATATATACATATACATATACATATATATATATATATATATATATATATATATATATATATATATATATGTATGTACACGCGCACAGACATATGATTTTATATTGCCGTACGATTTATCTTCTACAATCTTTGTTCTGACTTGGAGAAATTATACCTACTTCTTTCCTCTCTTATATATTAACCTAACTTGTATTTCATTTTCATTTAAAGCACAAAATTTTTGTTTCCTCTGAGGAGAGATCAATATGCTTGAGCTAATGTTTTCGAAAATTTCGTACAACCGTCGGACGCTCAATATTTAATCAACCTATGTATGTAACTCCTTCTGTCTGTCTGTCTGTCTGTCTGTCTGTCTGTCTGTCTGTCTTTCTCTCTCTCTCTCTCTCTCTCTCTCTCTCTCTCTCTCTCTCTCTCTCCCCCTCTCTCTCTCTCTCTCTCTCTCTCTCTATATATATATATATATATATCTTTTTCTTTTTCTCTCTCTCCATGGACATATCTCATTTTACCAGAGCTTTCTAGTTTATATATTCACATATATTTACACGAAACAATTTTTCTTTTATGTAAGTCAAAATTACGTACAATCTTCATATACAATTGGAGTTTGGATTAATTTGTGTATCTGGAATAGATTTTCTCCCGGTTCTGAAAATGAACACTTGCATATTTCGTCAAAGAAATGAATTGGTTTAAAGTTATGTATATTGCATATTAGTTAAAAGTGTGTACAGAAGAAAAGCAACATAGAAAGTAAAAAAACAGAAAACAAAAAGCAAAAATGTTGCCTTAGGTATAGAAATATATGGTACATATCACTTAAGAATAAAGCGAAACTTGTATTGCTACAGGCAAAACATTTGATCAATAAATATATAACATGCGGTTGTTTCTATTTTAATTAAAATCACACAAATATAATTCCTTTCATATCATTCCACGTCAAAATGAAATATTGACTATGGAAAGGAAATAAAATACGAAGACGTAGTACAAAATAATATTGATAGAGATTTGCAATGTTGATTTTTCAAAGAAATGTGTGGATGTGTATTTACTCCGTTATAAATCTGAAATGTATAATGTTTGCGCTGATATAAAGAAAAGAAAAACTGATATACGAGAATGAATGAGCGAATCAGCGCAATTTATTTTAATAGAAGAGGATTTATGCAGATGATGGCCATATAGTTGATATCCAATTGTAGTCGATAATTTACTTCTAACATAAACACAGTGCCACGTATAAAGATGAAAGATGGAATTGGAATCAAATTCTTCCGTGGGTATTATTTTCAGTAGCAATCGACTAGCTTCTGGTATTAGCGATGAAAGAGAGAGATTTTTGCGTCGAATTGTGTATGTTAGGAATAAGTTGGATTGATGGCTTAAAATTCGATGTGTTTTCGAATTCAGAAATCGAACGATGATGTGCTATATTTATTCAGATGATTTTGCCTTATTTATTAAAAAAATATATTTCAATGATACATCATACAGTTGGTTCTCAAAGAAAAATTCAATGGTTAATCTGTGATGTGCTACAGCTGAAATTACATTTGAAAAACACCAAGGAAACCAATAATTACAATGTTTATGAACATTGTTACATTTTACAAACAAACTAGACTTCTAGTTCATTCGGGATCATGTTGTTAGTGGATTCTTCAGTATGATTATCCTTTACTGTTTTATGTAAATTACGTCGGTGATAACAATATAGTGGTCCAACAAAGTTTATTTAATCAAACTCTCACTTGTAATGAGGACAAAAATGAATTAAACACTAAACTAATTAATCATTAGCTTAATGATTCATTCCGTTTAAGAATAACAAGGGAGACGACTCAGAAATTTAAATTATTAAAATTAATTAAAAAACAATGTATGTGTGTATATACGGAGAAGGAGTAGGGTATGATCATTGACAAGGAATGTGGCAGTTCGGGGTATGTTTGATCTTATTAAACTCTCAGCATAGTCAGTACATTTGTTAGTTCAATTTCTATTTCCAACTAACATAATTTGGCATCATTTACGCTGTTAATGCTCAAAATAAAAAGAAATGACTGTCTCCGTATCACTTTTCTTCAGTCTCCTAAAATATGAGACCTGTGCGGCTAGGATAAGACTGGATCATAAAAGTAAAAATAACTAAATAAGGATAACAATATTGGTTTCAAATTTAGGCACAAGGCCAGCAAATTCAGGTCAAAGGTTAAGTCGATTATACAGACTTCAATGTTCCAGTGCTACTTATTCTATCGACCCTAAAAGGATGAAAGCAAAGTCGAACCCGGCGGAATATATATGATCTTCCTTGCAATTTTCGTTTACCAGATCCATTGATCGACCAAGGTTATAGGAAAAGGTGCTGCGCGATGTGATTGAACCCGAAACTACGTTGTTTCTATGCAAAATTCTCAACCGCACAGCCATGCCTACGCCTCAACTTCCACTGAGTTCATCTAGTGCTAAATGCCTCCGACATTTTGAAAGCATTCACCTCCTACGTAAACTGATGATTGATAGACGAACTCTATGATATCTGAAAGTGCGATTCTGTTTGAATTTGAAATTGATGTTATTACGTCGTATGTACTTTGGAACGAAAGAAGGAGAGAATGATGTCATACAGCGCAAACAGGGCTGCGCTGAGATTGTGGAGAGATATTGAAAGATGATCTGACAAAAAAAAAAAAAAAGAAAAAGGAGAGAAACATGCTGTAATTTATAATCAAAACGTAATTTTGAACAGTGAATATTATTTTCGTGATCGATATTAACGTCATGACGGTGGGTTGTAATGTCGGGTAACAGTTCATAATAAGCGTAGTGACGGCATGTGAGAATATGGGGAATAAATGTGATATGAGATGGGTACTGTGAAGTAATTGACTTTACTTTTATGTATTAGTGAAGGCACGTGATTTAGTGGTTAGAGTATTCGGCTCACGATTGTAACGTCGTAAGTTCGATTCTCAGCGGTGTGTTGTGTCCTGGAGCAAGACTCTTTATTTCACGTTGCTCCAGTCTACTTAGCTGGAAAAAATAAGCAATACCTGTATTTCAAAGGGCCGACCATGTCACATTCTCTGTCACGTTGAATCTTTCTGAGAACTACGTTAAGAGTACGCGTGTTTGTAGAGTGCTCAGCCATTTGCTCGTTAATTTCACGAGCAAGCTGTTGTGTTGATCGGATCAACCGGAACCCCTCGTCGTCGTAACCGGCGGAGTGCCGTTATATATTAGTCAGGAGAGAAGACAGACGCCATGTCCTGTTGTAGTAGTAGTCCTTAATTGAAGTCCATATGACCCTTGGGGATCCAAGTAAGATTTTGCTGTTAAAAATCTATGTACAATAACTTGGTTATACTTCTACAATACATAAAATATTTTAATAATTTTTTCGTACAATTCCTCATAGTATTTAATTATAAAAATTATGATACGATTTTAAAAAGCATAGAATGGCTATGGGGGTCCAGTAGAGTAAAATAGGAAACGAAGGGGTTCATAGAGGTAAAAAATGGTTGATAACCGCTGTGTTACAGCCTCCCCCCACCCGATACTGGTGGGAGGGAGGAAGACAGAGAAGAAGAGATTCTGAAACCGAGCGTTTGCAATAGTACAGACGTCACTAAAAGTACCTAAAGTGCTAGGTGTTGGTGATAAACCGGGTGACGAGTTAAATCTATCACCTAAGTAGGCCTTGGTGGTATTTGAACTCAAAATGTAAAGAGCCAAACCAAATACTGCAAAGAATCCGGTTCGACGTTCTTACTATTCCGAGATTCTACTACCTTAGTTTGGTATTCCTGCTCTGCTCTGGCACTTCGTTGGTTACGATGACGAAGCCTGCTGGTGAAATTGACCTGTAGACATGCGTACTTCTATCGTAGTTCTCAAGAGGATTCAGCGCGACAGAATGTGATAAGGCTGGCCCTTTGAAATACAAGTGCTACTCACTTTTGCCAGTTGAGTTGACTGGAGCAACGCGAAATAGAGTGTCTTGCTCAAGGATACAACGTGCCCCCTAGAATCGAACTCATGACTTTACGCTCGTGAGCCGAGTACCCTAGCCACTATTTTTTATCGATGCCGAAAGAAAGAGAGGCAAAGATGACTTCGGCGGAATTTAAACTCAGAATGTAGAAAATCCGGACAAATAACGTAAGACATTTTGTCCGACGCTCTGTATGTGAAAGCATATTTGGTCATGCTGTGGAACACTTTTGCAGGTAAAACTTCAAATGGTATCTAAGCATAATTGGGTTGTCAATGAGTTTATTTCTCAATGAGTGGTCTCTTTGATCTTCTGTTGTAGTCTCGAAATAACTGACGCTTTACGAACGAAATTTGATAGACGGAAACTATGTGGAAGCCCATCAGAGGGTTCCTTCCAATTCTTAGGAGACAAATTTAATCTATTGCCAGTACGTTGGTGTCTATGGCAGAGTTCATTCTGTTGCATGCATTCCGATCAGGTGTCTGGGTTGGGGATAACTTTTCTCCCGCCTTCAGAATAGTCTGGAGCTCATAGAAAACGCCATTGATACTGCCCTGTTCTTTATGATTAATTAGACTATAAAGAATAAAGATGGATGATAAATGTAATGTGATACCATCCACTAGAATCAGTACCTTCGGTCAATCATTCACTAACTCCATAAAACGTTTTCTAGGTTAGATTTCTTTCAACTTTTCTTAGATCTCTCTCAACATGTTACAAAGTCGTTATTTCTATTTCATATAGCTCACTTGTATTTCCTTTTTATATCAACACACACACACACACACACGCACACACACACGCACACTCGCGCGCGCGCATACACATATGTATTGGAGTGGATTGCTAATGTTCAGTCCACTGCAGGACGAATGACTCAGCATATTCTTTCCTCCAGAGAATAGCTGAAGATTATATTGGTTTGAAGATCATACCGATTTGTGCCAGCGTGTAGTGAACTGACATAATATAATAGAGACAGAAGGCTTCGAGCTGGCGGAATCATCAGCACGTAGGAAGAAATGTTTAGCAGTATTTCGTCCGTCTTTACGTTCTGAGATCAAATTCTGCAGAGGGCGACATTGCCTTTCATCCTTTCGAGGTCCATGAAATAAGTACCTACTGAGTACTGGGGTTGATGTAATCGACATACCCCATCACTCCAAATTACTGGTCTTGTGCAAAAATTTGAAACCAATATATACTAGCGCTGCTTAAGGTGGCGGGCCGGAAGAATCATTATCACCGCCGGGCGAAATACTTAGCGATATTTCGTCTGTCCTTACGGTCAGAGATCAAATTCTGCCGAGGTCAACTTTGCCTTCCTTCCTTTCGGATTCGATAAAAATCTGAAATCGTTATAATAGAGCCGGAATCTCCGTAGGGCTATGACGACAGGGGAAGTGACACATCATCAACATTTATTATTACTGTATTGACCTCTTTTGGAGCAAAATAAATAAACTGATCTGGGATGGGAAATGAAAAGCAATTAATTTTATACGTGAAAACATGTTTAGTCTTGCTGTATTTATAAATACCTTGGAATTACTGCCGACAAAACAAACACACACACGTGTATACTTCCTACCATTCACTCATGCATATGCATACACATAATCCTCTAAAAGCAGCCCATATTAAATGAGACGGGAGAAAAAGGGTTCCTGCCAGTGAACTTAACCCATTGTCATTCAGATTATTCTGTCAAATGTAACATTTATTTATTCAGATTGCTTTGAATTAATCATGCATTATTTCATAACTTGAAGATTTCAATGACGTGAGTATTCATATTTTGAATGAAATTATAAGGTAGGCGTGAAAGGCCAGATCTGGCCTGTTTGAACATAAAACATGTAGGAAATTTGGGCCAGATATGGCCGGTTTAAATGCTAAAGGGAATAGATGGATCTCCATCGGTTTCGACGATCAATTGAATTATTTGCTCATTGAATCAGCATGTTATTGTCTGAGTTTTCCAAAGTCACATGTATCCTTAACATAATTCTCATGCGAATTCAACGTGACAGAGCGCGGTAAAACGGGGGCCTTTAAATTACAGATACAATCAATTCGGCAGGCTTCTACACAGCTTCTGTCCACTCAATTTCCCTCACAATGTCCAAGGTGCAACCGATAAAGTCCGAACTCGGGACGTCGGAATAGTGAAGCAAAGTCTACGTAGCCGTAAAGTATTTATAGTTTATCTACTACCATTCTTGGTGGACATCTTTTACCTTTTACTTGTTTCAGACATTGAACTACGGCCACGCAGGGGCATCGACCTTGAAGGGCTTAGTCGAGCAACTCGACTACAATAATGTTTATTTTTAAGTCTGGTATTTATTCTATCATCCACTTTTTGTCGAACCGCTGGGTTACAGTGATGTAAACAAACCAACATCGGTGGTAAAGTGATGAGTGGGCGACAAACACAAACAAAAGACACAAACAGACAGACAGACAGACACACACATATGACGGGTTTTCACACAGTTTATGTATACCAAATTCACTTGCAAGGCATAGTAGAAGTGGGGTAAAACCGGTATCATGTTGGTGGGAAGCAAACTTCTTAACCATACAGCCATGCCTGCGTATGTTTAAAATCCAAGAAAAGTTTACCACTCTTTTACTTGTTTCAGTCATTTGACTGCGGCCATGCTGGAGCACCGCCTTTAGTCAAGCAAATCAACCCCAGGACTTATTCTTTGTAAGCCTAGTACTTATTGTATCGGTCTCTTTTGCCGAACCGCTAAGTGACGAGGACATAAACACACCAGCATCGGTTGTCAAGCAATGCTAGGGATACAAACACAGACACACAAACACACAAACATATATATATATATACATATGTACGACGAGCTTCTTTCAGTTTCCGTCTACCAAATCTACTCACAAGGCTTTGGTCAGCCCGAGGCTATAGTAGAAGACACTTGCCCAAGATGCCACGCAGTGGGACTGAACTCGGAACCATGTGGTTGGTAAGCAAGCTACTTACCACACAGCCACTCCTGCATGATTTGATAAAATAAAGTTGTATGGTTTAAAACCTACATGGTAAGGTTGACAGATTTACAAACCCTACAATGTACACGTTCTTTGATTCTCATGTTCTTTGATTCCCATGTTCTTTGATTCCCATGTTCCTTGATTCTCATGTTCTTTGACTTCCATGTTTTTTTTATTCTCATGTTCTTTGATTTCCGTGTTTTTTTGATTCTCATGTTCTTTGATTATGGTTTAATTTCCTTATATGTTCCTGGATGTCGCGTATGCATAGTTGTCATCTGAGAGATTATGGATGGAAAGTCAGAAATTCATCTGTCGAGAAGGAACAATCACCACAATATCTGTGTGTGTGTGTGTGTGTGTGTGTGTGTGTGTGTGTGTGTGTGTGTGAGTGTGTGTGTGTGTGTGTGTGTGTGTGTGTGTGTGTGTGTGTGTGTGTGTGTGTGTGAGTATTTAACATAGGAGCCGCCGAAAACAGTTTTCTTCATGTAGTGCATGGAAGGAAAGACGTGTTGATTTCTTATTTTCCATGAGAAAAGCCTGAGAGGAACACATTACAGGAACTGAAGAAACACTCATCGAGTATACAGTGTCTCCGCTGCTTGCTGTAATGATCTGTACCTATATAATTCTTATCAATTTATGGTGTTGTTAACTCGATCATTTGCTAAGTCGAGTGTTCACTTGCAAGTTACGGTTTATTATTGAGGTGGGGCGATCACTTGAATAAGATTTTGCTAAAAAAATTCACGGAAGTTATTAAAGCATGGCGAAGACATATCTCTAACTATGGAGAGCAATGTGAAAAATGTACACTTCCTACGTATTATTTACTCGCTGCAAAGGATCTGTGACGTATATTTTGTTTGTTATATGATATCTGTATAAATCACACACACACACACGCGCACACACACACAGATATATGTGTATGTGTGTATCATGTAATGTATACATATATACATGCATACATACATTACACACACACACATATGAATGAGATATGTTTCTGTTATGAATAATAATAATTCTGTTCTAGGATTCAAACAAAAATATGAATAAAGAGAGCAACAGAAACCGCCTATTCATCAAACCACACCTTAGAAGTTTTGGGCACAGCGACTGTTCTACGTAGAATAGTACTTTTGTACAAACGAAATTGATTCGACAACTGTGTGTCATAATTGTCCGACTAATAATACTTCACGGATCAAAGAGATAGTTGAAAAAGTATTGTGATTAACTAGGAAAGAAAAAAAAATATATGTTGACTTTGGCGAAATATTGACAATAAGTACAACACACAAATAATTGCAGAGGAAAATTAGGTGTGACAGTTTCAATAGTTAAGGAACTGGTGCAATATATGAAAGTGACTGTTGATTTAAATATAGGAAATTTACACTTGAAAAGCCAGACAAAAATGAATTATTCAGTGACTGTTAAGAAAAACGATAAAAAATTGTTTCAAAAGAATCTTACAAAGAAATGAGGTGTGCTTTGCAAATAAGAAAGAGAACAAGTCTGCTTTAATAAACCAAAGTTACTATTTTGTTCCGTTTCTAAATGCATGTGGGCTGTAAAGAAGTGTTTCTCGAGCAGAAAATAAACAGCTGAAATGCTAGTAATCTTTATTTTGTCACTAATACAGAGTCGCCGATCATGACCAAATCCCAAGTGAAGGCACGTGGCTTAGTGGTTAAGGTATTTGGCTCACGATCGTAGGGTTGAAAGTTCGATCCCCGGCGGAGCGTTGTGTCCTTTCACGTAGCTCCAGTTCACTCAGCTAGCAAAAAGGAGTTATACTTGAAATTCAAAGGGCCAGCCTTATTACATTCTGTATCATGCTGAATCTCCCTGAGAGCTACGTTATGAGTACACTTGCACGTTAATTTCCCCAGCAGGCTGTTCCGTTGATCATACAATAAAACGAAACATGTTTTCACATATAAAATTAATCGCTTTTTATTTCCGATCCCAGGGCTCACCAGCTACTTATTTTATCGATCCCGAAAGGATCAAAGCAAAATTATCCTTGGCAGAATTTGAACCCAGAAAGTAAAGGGTCGGTAGAAATGCCGCTAAGTATTTTGCCCGACGTGCTAACAACTCCGTTGGCTCGCTGCCTTGCAATGTTGTAATATTGAAGACTATTTCGTTTGGTTATTATTTCATTACATCGCTATGTACAGACTGTCATATTGGGATAAACAAGCTTCATGATATGACAGTGACATACGTTTCTTCAGACACAAGGATAGAAAATACTTCATCTTTCTTATTCTTGCGTTTTATTTCAGTAATGAAAGTTGTTCAATCTAATTCACACTCAGTTGTTATTACCCCCAGATCATCCCTGATCAAGCATGCTTATGATCAAGGTTGTTCCAGTCGTGACCATACAGTCTGTTTTTTTTTTCCAAACAGACATAGTATTGGCAGATATAAGTAACTTTAGCGGAGTCCGCCGTGTAGCAAATATTCTTGTCGTGTCTCCGGTCTGAGGAAAACTTATTCCCTTCCGAACAACCAGTCTTGGAAGACCTGAAAAGTGTCACTGGAGTCCTTCTTCCATTGACTCATCGTTAAAATGTGATTTGAGTTTTGAAGGGTACTTGGCTGCTATTTCTAGCAGACCAAGTCGCCACTTGACCCAGCTGTGTTTTGTATGGAATCTATACTAAATGCTGTCTTTGTGCAGTGGAAAGCCGAAAGAATGGTGAAAACAATAGGTGCCCGACTTCCTTAATGCATTTTAGCTATGCTCCTTACGATCTGGGTTCAAATATCACCGAAGTTGAATTTGCATTTTATACCTTCAGGATCTAATAAAATAACGCCCAGTCAAATAATTACTAAAGGTCTGTTCAAGGTTTGTAGACATAGCTTGATGCGTTGGCAGTAGAGAAATTTGGGAGTAATACAAAGGTTCCCTACAAATTCATAGTCACGGTGAATTCCTCGTAGAACATAACATCATACTAAATAGATCACCTGTAATTTCATTCCCTCTAGTTTCACTGCGAGCCAATACTGCGTTGGTAAATTCATCGTCATGCATATACATTTAGGATAAACACTTGTGCGCTGAGGGCGCTGCTGTGCTCCATCTCTGAATGCAGGAGTCGATGTCTCATCAAGCGGTGAATCAGCTCTGTAGGTGTTTCAACTTCTTCCACATTTACACCAGAGCTGCCTAGAGCCGCCCAGGGCCGTCCATCGATGTAGGTGACAAAACTCACGCACAACAGCATGAACATTATTGAGTCAGATGTTTTTTTCTACTCTAGGCACAAGGCCCGAAATCTTTGGGTACGGGGCCGGTAGATTAGATCGACTCCAGCACGAAACTGGTGCTTAATTTATCAACCCCGAAAGTATGAAAGGCAAAGTCGACCTCGGCGGAATTTGAACTCAGAACGTAAAGACAGACGAATTACTGCTAAGCATTTCGCCCGGTGTGCTAACGTTTCTGCCAGCTCGCTCCCTTCCTGTTGAGTCAGATGTTGCTACTCTGGGCCGGAGGTTTATATCATCACCAAATCTCGTTCTGGCTGCACCACTCACCCTCTCTCTTGAACCAGATAAAGTAGCTCGCTTTCTCATACGGCTTCCGACAATCTATTTCCAATATCTTTTGTTTCCTTCGCAGAGATCCCAATACTCCTGAGTATCGAACAAACGTTTGACGATTTCATGAAAATGAAGAAAGGGGAATGATACCTTTATTATTCATTCTTTTCGTTTTTTAAAACTCACGGACGTTTTTCCTGATGCTGAAAAACCAAATTTATGTATTTTATCTGGCAGTTTAAAAGTTTATAATGACTCTCCAATATCTTATAAGAGAACGAACTAAGAGAGAAAAATGATTGATTGTGGTCATTTGTTTGTCAGAGAAATGAAAAATGTTGAGTGCGTTAGTTGGAAATGTGTCCAATGTTATAACATCGTTGCCTCACAAGAATTCACACGAAGAAAGATTGCATTACCGAACAACTGAAAAAATATGAACATACAAGCAATATTACTCGTGTTGAAACTGCCAAACTATTAATTTAACAACTAAATAAACACTTGCAACTCAGGAAACACCTCGTTGCATCACGTGCTTACATCGGATTGTTAGATGCAGTAATAAGCTAACGCTTGCTCTCATAAGAAAGATGCATCTGAAATACTCAAAATTAAACATTAACCTAGAATTAACGTAGAATATCGCTGGAATAAAAGAACTGTGCATTCAAGTCAGCCTTTTCTTCTATTCGAGAGTGATAATAGGCCAGGTGAAATTATTTTATTTTAGATTTGAAGAAATTTTCAGCTGTTACCAAATGCGAAATTTTGATTTCACCTTTATTAATCCCGTATTAGACGGCACATGGCATTATGAATGGTGGAGATATTTCCCGTGATGTAATGGCTAGAACTGCAGAAAGTTACAAGAAGCTTTTCTCATAAGGGAAATCCTTAAACTTACTACCTAACATAATGAGCGATTACTCGTTAATGCATTCAAAACAGTTTTTGGTCAAATTCAACTGATAAAATGCTTTTTATATTTTTCTCAATACATATTTTAATTTCAAAATTTGGCACAAGGCCAGCAATTTTAGTGGGAGGGCAAGCACTCGACTGGTATTGCTTTTATCGATGCTGGAAGGATGAAAGACAAAATAGATCTCGTCGAAATATGAACTCAGAGCGTAAAGAGCTTGAATAAGTGCCGCTACGCATTTTGTCTGACAAACTTACGTTGGTCAAAATGCTAAGCGTCTTTTTCTCAGAAGATATTTTGATCTATTAAAACAAATGATGTGTAACAGTTATATGAAAATGATGCAAAATGTGTGTTGAAGATGCGGATGATTGAAGTGATCCTAGTCTCAAATGCATTTCGTTCTTTCGAAAATTTATGCTACAATAATGGGTTTATCGTAGAAGCTCTGTCAACATCTATGCTAATTGGATTTCCACTACGTCGCCTCTTATATCGACTTCCTTGCTTTGCTCATAAACTTTGGAATTGCCTTGATGGTGCCAAGTTAAACAATTCCTATGAAGACTACATTGATTACTTAGCAGATTGATCGAAGTATTTTAACCTACGTACTGAAAATCTTTAGAGACCTAGTTAACAGAATAATTATAAAACGATTGTATATATTTAGTGCAGAAATTCTACATTGCGAAAAAAAAAAAAAAAAATAAAATTAGCGCTTTGAGAATTTCACGTACTGCCAATAAATGTCAGAATCACGATTTATTGGATTACTTAAGAGTTTTTTGCTCAGAAACAACAAAATATCTTCAATGAATTAGAACTCACAACTTTGAGATAAGAACTCTAATCAATCGAGAATATGGCTTCTAAGAAGAAGCACTAATATATATTAATTTCAAATTTTGGCATAAGGTCAGCAGTTTCGGAAAAGTGCTCAATTGGTAGTTCTTTTACCGACCCTGAAAGGATGAAAGGCAAAGTCGACCTCGACGGAATTTAAACTCAGAATTTAAACTCATCGAAGAGGCCAGGGAATAGAAGAAAGAAGACATGCACCCAACACCAGAGCTGAAGACACCTCCGAAAGGGGGGGGCGCCACGTCAAAACGGTAGAGGAGTAGGGGCCGAAACCGGACGTCGTTCCTCCTGATGATGTCTTGAGCTAACTGGATCTTAATCCATCAAGGTAAGGTATGTCAGAAGAAAGTAATTCAACAACACGGGTTGATGAACCGTAAGACGTGTGGCCAGAACCTCCTGGAAAATAACCATAGCGAGGGACATTCCACAGTTGAATTAGAACAGTCACAAACAGTGAAAGAAGACATGCACCCAACACCAGAGCTGAAGACACCTCCGAAAGGAGGGGCCCCGCCACGTCAAAATGGTAGAGGAGTAGGGGCCGAAATCGGACGTGGTTCCTCCTGATGATGTCTTGAGCTAACTGGATCCTATAAAGGAGCTGTTGTGGTAGCAGACCACGAAACATGGTTGAAATTCCTCAGACAGATGAAATGTCGCTAAGTAATTTGCCCGGTGTGCTTACGATTCTGCCAGCTCGCCACCTTAAGCTGTATATATATCATAAATACATTTCGACTGGTTTTCTATGCTTTCTACAGTTTTAATGATTAATGTAATACGGATTTCCATATTGGCATTAATAATGTCATTTACTAAAGAGAAGAAAGAGAATGTCAATAAAGTTGACCTCAGAATATCATCAGTAGTGACTGAAAGCGAAGTCTTTAGTAAAAGAAAAGTGGAAACAGCTAATTGTTTCTTGAAAAGAACACAAGCCTTTGGTGAGGACACGAACACAGCTTAAACTAAACAAAAAGGAACGTTGTGTCAGCTTTCTTTCGCCTCCTCTTCTCTTTCTTTCGATAACTGGATTGTTTTTTTCTCTTCTTTGTTTTCCTCACCAATGAGAGAGTTAATTAATGTTCAATTAGGTATTTCAGGTGTTCTCTGATGAAAAATATTTAAAAAGCATTTAAGAAATAGCAATTTACGAAAATCAAACGTAAATGTTTCAGACTACATTTAATTTCTTAATTAAACTCAGAAGTCAACTTTTGTTTTGATGGGCGTGAAGTATAATTAATTTAAGAGACTCCAGTATATAATTGGTATTTATCTTATCTTATCGTAAAACATAATAGACAAAGTCGTTTCTGTTTTAACTTAACCGCTGCAGGATGAAACACATGTAATTTATTTAGCATATCTCAATTTTATGTAAACGACTCCAGCGACCCCTTACTGTTTCAAATACTGGTTAAAACCACATCGAAGTAATTCTGCAGCTATGAAGTTCGTGAAAAGAAATGGCAGTTCTTATCTATGATATTTCGTTTAACTTTAAGTTTTGTATATAAGGTCGGTATAGTTGACTGCATGATTGTAAATATGTTACGCACACACACACACGCCCCCCCCACGCACACACACACACACACACACACACACACACACACACACACACACACAACAATTTTCCATAGAATTTCCGACTATCAGACTTTATTCACAAGGTATTTGTTGATCCTAGGTTATAGTAGAAGACACGAGCCCAAGGTGTTACGCAATGTGCTCGAACTCACAGCCACGTGATTACGAGTTAACTTTCTTAACCTCTTAACAATGCCTCTATACACACCCGCCCAGACACACATAAACATACACACATTTCTGTCTGTCTGTCTGTCTGTCTGTCTGTCTGTCTGTCTATCTTTTATCTGTTACTTGTTTCAGTCATTAGACTGCGGCCATGCTGGGGTACCGCCTTGAAGAATTTCTAGTCGAATGTATCGACCCCAATACTTATTTTCCTTAAAGTCTGGTATTTATTCTATCGGTCTCTTTTGCCGAACCGCTAAGTTAGTGGGACGTAAACACACCAGCACCGATTGCCAAGCGGTGGTGGGGGAAAACACAGATGCAAAGACATACGCACAGATGTATATACACATATAACGACGTGTTTTTTTCAGTTTCAGTCAATCAAATCCACTCACAAGTTTTTGGTCTGCTCGAGGCTATAATAAAAGACACTTGGCCAAGGTGCCACGCAGTGAGACTGAACCCAGAACCATGTGGCTGGGAAGCAAGCGTCTTATCACACAGCCATGCATGCACTATGTACATATATCGTATCGTGCTTGGTAAATAACATCAAAGATATCAAGATCTGCGCAGCTTCCGATACAAACATGTACGAGATTAATGTAAATTTATGTAGTTGTACTTATAAACCATTGCGAGATAACATATAACGAAGGTCTACCATTGGTTTTGCGGTCTTAGTTTCCAGGTTTTGCTTAAATCTACACCTTTTACTTGTTTCACTCACTGGACTGCGGCCTAGCTGGGGCACCACCTTGAATGGTGTAGTCGAACAATTCGACTTCAGTGCTTATTTCTTTAAAGTCTGGCGCTTATTCTATGGGTCTCTTCTACCGAATCGCTAAGTTACGCGGACATAAACAGACCAATATCACTCATCAAACGATAGTGGGGAACAAGCACAAATACTAATACATATAAACGTATATTTAAAACGGTCTTCTTTTCAGTTTCCGTCTACCAAATCCACTCACAAGGCTTTTGTCAGCTAGAGGCTATAGTAGAAGACACTACGTTAGGTGCCACACAGTGGAACTGAACCTGGAAGCATGCGGTTAGGAAGCGAACTTGTTACCACTGGGCCACGTTTGCGCCTATGATATAAAAGCGATATTAAAATTTCAAGAAAAAGCTTTGGGCTGTAGTATTAAATAGAAAATTCTTGGGAAGTTTCAGTTCCTACCAAATTGGAAGTAAAAGACGTAATTTATGTACAACAGAGGAGAGGTAACTCGTCAAATCCTTTCACATGTTAAACCTCTAATTAAACACCAGATCAGAGAAAACTGGGAAATGCAGGAACTTTGAAAAGTACCTAATACGCTATTGAGAAATACCATTTTCATCTGACTAGAATTACACTGATATTGCTTCGCCTAAGCCCTTTTTGTTCTCTACCAACTTCTTCTCTATTAACCATTTCATTGTATATTTCAATTTTCTTCATAACCCACATTCCCTTTCCCAATGCGAGAGGTTTATTTCTCTTAACGATATTTAATAATTTGCCAACCCCACAACTTCAAACATTCTCCCTACGCCAATGATTTTGAGACTCCGAAACCAATGGTTCACGATCCAATAAGTTGATATCTGTTGCTTTATTTATGCAAATATATGTGTGAGTGTGTGTGTGTGTGTGTGTGTGTGTGTGTGTGTGTGTGTAAGTGTATGTATGAGTGTATATATATATATATATATATATATATATATATATATATATATATATATATATATATATATATATATATATATATATATACACACATATATATCGGAAATTATCTGACCAGTCGTAGAGTGACCAATGGTTTCACATCTACATAGCGCTTAGACTTATAGACGATTCGTCAAACTCCAATGGCCGCTTTATTGATGCGAAACTATTGGTCACTCTATGACCAACCATATAATTAACTTCCCATAAATACATTACTACTCTAACGTTTAAAGTGTGCTTCTATTTCGGACGTACGATCCGTTGACGATATATATATATATATATATATATATATATATATATATATATATATATATATATATATATATATATATATATATATATATATGTATATATATATATATATATTTATATATATATATATACATATATATATATATATATATATATATGTATATATATATATATATATATATATATATATATATATATATATATATGTATATATATATAGAGTTATTAATATTTCTAAGTCTCTCTAAAGGAGACTACGGCAGCGGTACTGGAAATTAATAGTTATCGCCAAGCCAACATGGCAGTCCCAAAATTAGGACGAAAGCTGCCGTGAATTAGCTCCAAGAAGCCATCGCCTCTAGCTAGCTATGTGACACACGAAACCTGTGTCCTTTATAACCTTCGAACAGGGGAGGTCAGCAGTGTCCCCCTGCTGGTTTGGCATCTGCAGACTAGACTAGTTTCAGGGTGTTGCCCCTTGTCAATGCAGAGTAGCCAAGCCTTAGCCAGGCGGCGCTGCTGACTATCTGCTCGAAGGTTATTTATCTAATTTCAGTGGAATCTATCCACTGGTTTTCAGAAATAGAGTTATTAATATTTCTAAGTCTCTCTAAAGGAGACTACGGCAGCGGTACTGGAAATTAATAGTTATCGCCAAGCCAACATGGCAGTCCCAAAATTAGGACGAAAGCTGCCGTGAATTAGCTCCAAGAAGCCATCGCCTCTAGCTAGCTATGTGACACACGAAACCTGTGTCCTTATATATATATATATATATATATATATATATATATATATATATATACATTTATGTACGCACCTATATATGACAGTTTTGAAACTAATCCAGATATGATTTTAAATAGACGTTGCTTAAAATCATGTGACCTAATAAAAAATATAATGGGGAATCCAAAGCTAAAACTGATGGGTGTAAAATACCTAGTGTTCTTGCTAAAGAAGAGAAATTTACACAAAAGTGAATTCGTAACAGAAGTACTAGCATGTAATAATAGAAGTCTTCGAAATATCGATTCGGTACTCTATGCAGGAAGAATATTGCAGTTTTAGAATATGGCAAAAATGTAGTTACTCCGCCTCACAATGGAATTGCATGTTTTCTTTGATATCTTTATTTTTCACGTATATATATGAAATGAAAACATTATTTTGAGTTCTTATAAGATTGAATGACACTAATTGAATAGAATGTTTATTGAGGAAAAAAAAAAAAGGAAAAAACCCCAGAAAAAAACTACTTTCATCTTTCATGCGGATATTTTTTCTTCCTTACACCGTATTTGTTTCAGTCTACATACATACATACATATATATGTGTGTATATATATATATATATATATATATATATATATGCATACATACATCTATATATGGGCATACATACATACATCTATATATATATGCATACATATATACATCTACACACATACATACATACATATATATATATATATACATATGATGATTGGTTCATATATATATATACTTATATACATACATATATACATATAAATATACATATCTATATATACATACATATATATACCTATATATATATACCTATATATATATACCTATATATATATACACACACATATATATATACATGTACGTATATATGCATACACGCATATACATATATATATACACATAAATACATGCATCTGTTTGTCTGTCTGTCTGTTTGTCTCTCTATATATGTATATATGTATGTATATATATATATATATATATATATATGTATATATATATATGTATGTATAAATATATATATATATATATATATATATATATATATATATATATACACACATATATATGTGTATGTATACACACACACACACACACACACACACACACACACACACACACACACACACACACACACACACACACACACACATATATATATATATATATATATATATATATATACACATATATATATACACATACATACACACTGGTTTCTTTGATGAATTAGTTGAAGACAACTTTAAAGAACACCAGACGGTGTTCGTATTGGAAATGACACGAGAATAATATCAAAGTGATGTATAACAATTGTTAAAGAAGGAGTAAGGCGCATAATGGGAAAACTCAGGTGTGTTAATGATAGCAGCGGAATAGAAGTAAGAAATAGAACGATATTATTCTTTATCACGTTTCGAAAATATCCATGTTTTTTTTTTTGTTGTTGTCGAAGTCAATGAAAAATAGCAACAAAAAGCAACAACAATAATAGAAGCAGCAATAATAATAATAATAATAATAATAATAATAATAATAATAATAATGATAATAATAATAATAACTCGAATGTGGATAACTCGAATGTGGAATCTAAAAACAGAAACAATTCCTATCATAGTAAGTGCCTTAGGTATAATAAAAAAAATATTCAGACAAATACATAACAAAAACACCAGGACTTATAAATATATATAACATACAGAAAATTGCACCACTGGGTACTGCACACATTCTACGCAAAACACTTTCAATACAGTAAACATAAGAGCACCACAGCAATCCACAGCACATACCCAAGGCGCACAGAGCTGCGCTCGGTAGTGAAGTGAAAGCACGTTATAAAAATAAAACTACTGAACAACAACAATAGCTGTAATGGCAACAAAATTAATAACAGTTATAGTGGCAACATTATATTTTAATATCATAAATGAAATGTGCATTTATAATGCAAATAGCTGAATAGGAAAAAAAAATGTTTAACAAAATAGAAGTGAAAAAGAAATGAAGACAGTAAATTTCTCGAAAGAATAAATATCTCGTTGATTAGAGGAGAGGACGTTGTTTGTTTATGTCATTCACCAGTGGTTATAGAAACATTATTTTTAAACGTGAGTCTGTCACTAGATGGTTATAATATTTGTACTTATGATGATGACAACGATGGTAATTATGTTCACGGGATGCACTTCTTCTTCTTCTTCTTCTTCTTCTTCTTCTTCTTCTTCTTCTTCTTCTTCTTCTTCTTCTTCTTCTTCTTCTTCTTCTTCTTCTTCTTCTTCTTCTTCTTCTTCTTCTTCTTCTTCTTCTTCGTTGTGTTTCATCATCCTTTCGGGGGTCGATGAAATAGGTACCAGTTATGCAATGGGCTCGATGTAATCGACTAGCCTTCCTCTCCCGCAATTTCAGGCCTTGTGCCTATAGTAGAAAGGATTATCACGGCGAGCTGGCAGAATTGTTAGCAAGCCGGGCGTCATGCTTAGTGGTATTTCGTCCGTCTTTACGTTCTGAGTTCACATTCCGCTGAGGTTCACTTTACCTTTCATCCTTTCGGGGTCGATAAATTAAGTAACAGTTGCGTACTGCAGTCGATCTAATCGACTGGCCCTATCCCCACAAATTTCAGGTCTTGTGCCTATAGTAGAAAGGATTATTATTATTATTATTATTATTATTATTATTATTATTATTATTATTATTATTATTATTATTAATATTATTATTATTATTATCCTCTTCTTTCAAGTTTGTTCCATTTCTTGCCGAGTGTCTTCCTGATATCTAGGGCAAAGAAACTCACTGTATACATTGGTAGACCATTAAAATAGACACCAGATTGTTCATTTACAAAGTCATGTGGTAGAAAAAGCGGAAGAAAGACAGACAGAAAAAGGAAAGAAGAAAAAGAAAGAAAAAAAAACCAAAAGAAGAAAACAAAGAAAATAAAGGGGTAAAAGGAAAGAACATTCACAGTGACAATGCTCTTCTCAATTCGTGTGACGTACCAGTAAAGACAATCTTTTGCACTTTCTGCATGAATGGTAAACTAGGGATCATCCGTTGTTTTTGCTTTCTTTATATGAACTGTTCCGAGTTTCACCTGGAGACCTCAAGAAACAAGTAAGTTGGAGGATTTTACTGTGGGTGTTATTTATGAGCAGCAATGATGTACTTCAGAGAAACGAGACTAAATAATGAGAATTAAGATTTCATTAAAAGTTCGTAGTAATATTTGCGATTTAAAGATTGTAAAAGATTCAAATATTCTCAGGTTATCAGTGTTTTTCATAGGACAGTACTCATAAGAACGTGGAGGCGTAATGGCCCAGTGGTTAGGGCAGCGAACTCGCGGTCATAGGATCGCGGTTTCGATTCTCAGACGGGGCGTTGTGAGTGTTTATTGAACGAAAACACCTAAAGCTCCACGAGGCTCCGACAGGGGATGGTGGCGAACTCTTTCAACACAACTTTCTCTCACTCTTTCTTCCTGTTTCTGTTGTGCCTGTAATTCAAAGGGTCAGCTTTGTCACACTGTGTCACGCTGAATATCCCCGAGAACTACGCTAAGGGTACACGTGTCTGTGGAGTGTTCAGCCACTTGCACGTTAATTTCACGAGCAGGCTGTTCCATTGATCGGATCAACTAGAACCCTCGACGTCATGAGCGACGGAGTGCCAACAACAGTGCCAACGGCTCATAAGAACAATTTTATGTTGTTCTGATATGTTTTAGGTTCCTGGTATTTGATCATAATATTTAAAAATATCATTTGATATTACCCTTAAAGTTCTGATGGTTATAGATACGGTTTTTGTTTTTAGATGCTACATTTTTAAGACCTCTATTTCAAGGACCTTTTATTTACTTAACTTTTCAGACGTTTTCACAGTGTTGCAGTCCGATGGGACTGACATATATGTAAGCAAACAAGCTTTTCCATTTTCTTTTTACTACTGGTCAATTGGCTCACCAGTTTGAATACAATATCTGGTCAATTAACTCGAAAAGTTTGAATACTGAAGAAGTCCTAAAGAACGGTCATATCTTTATATTCTATTTCTATGACAGGTTTATGTTCTCAACAGTTCTTCACGTACGGGAGTTTAAACTGATGACATATGAGCCAGTGCTGACCAAGTCTAGCATGGCGAATAGTATACTTAGCTGAAGCTAATATAAAACAACCAGAGATGAGGTGGTCAATTGTTACTCCGGTTGTACCACAAAAGTGGTAGGATGAGCACCGTCTTTTAGGAATGTTGGGTTTGTAATTTCTTTGGAGCAGACACTAATCCTAAGCTGCTATAATGAAGTTCGCTGTTTCGAATTTAAGTCGAGATGCAGAGAGCCATCAATGAGTCATATATGTATAAACATCAGAATCACTGACCCTTGAACGGCATTTATCATGTAATCACTTATTACACGTCTTTGAGATTCCATTCCATGTGGCTTGTGCTTTTATATGTTTTGCTTCCACAGTGGATTCTTCTGTTTCTTCTGGTTGCACCTCAGTTTCGGTGATCTTTACCTTCTTTTACATGTTTCTTCATTTTTTCTGTTATTGAGTGTAGTTTTTCGGTATTTTCATTTTTGCGCACCAGTCCAAGCATCCAGTCATTAGATTTCTTTTGACAGTTGTCTAACCCTATAGCTGCTGTCTTTAGAGACAGTTGCAGCTGCATCAGTCCACGTCCTCTATCCTTTCGTGTGATTTCTGTCTACATCTGCCTCTGGGTGTTGCATGAGATGCAGTTTGAGAAACTTGCTCATTTTTTGTCAATTTTACTAACCTTATTGAAGGACAATTTTATGATATTAAAGCTGTAGGTCACAGCAAATAAAGTAAGGATATTTGACGGCACCAATCTAATTTCTTGCATTAACTTCGACTTTTACGATAGCTGTAGCTCTACGATAGCATTCTTTCCGTATTTTCTCGCGCATTTGTAGATACTGCATGCTATTCATCGCACACAGACCTAAACATTAGCAGTTTTCTTGTGATTCTAATTTCCTGATTATAGCAATCTTGTCTAGTTGTATGTTGTAGATTTTCAAGTGTTTTCCTTTAAAGAATGTGGCTGTTGCGTATTTATGAAGGGTAAACTCCATTTCATATTGTCACCAAATTGCTCTACAATAGTTAAAGCCGTTCCATTCGCTGATTAACTTTCGAGAAAAGCTTTACACCATGCATGTTAAGGACGTGATTGTTTGATCTGTCGTTTATTTTGCATTCATGTTTTGTATCGTTTAACACCTTACGCAGGGGAATGAGTGTCACGAGAAAGAGATTTGGTGAAAAAGAAGAATTCCCCTGAAAAATGCTGCAGTTTATATCAAATTATATCAATATCACCATCATTCACAATACCCGCCTCTAAATTCAGCATAAAGGTGCCTTCCAGAGCTTCATACAGTTTGATAGAAAATTACCAATAACCGGAGAGATTTTATAGATTTCCATGCTCTTCTCAACCCATCTATAAAGAAGGCTATCAAACACTTTTTTGTAATCAATCCATGAAGTTGAAAGATTTTTATACTGTTTACTGCAGTTCTCAAGAATTATTGTATTGATTAAAAGCTGGATTTTACAACTTTATGAGCCACATTTACAGCCTTTTTGTTCGTTGGGATATATCTTGTTAACCATCAGGAAGCTAGCTACATTTATGTGCATTCAGAATTGATGTATGTTAGTATTTTGCATGGCTGTTAGACGTAATCGGTCGATAGATTTGGGGTTTATTTGTTTCATCACTTCTGGCAAGTAAGTCACTTTATTTATCAACCAGGGAGGGATTTTTCCAGGACCATGCATAATGCTCTTGTATCGATGGATCAGTCTCTCATGGTGTTCAAGGGAGGGTATTTAGCCAGAAGCAAGGGTTGCTATCTTTTCCAGGTGATTTCCGTTTGTTTGAGACTCGGTGCAGTCTCAAATCTTAGACAGAGATACCTTCATATTTGTCCAGTGTCTCTGAATTGCTGATAAATCCTGGGATCATCTCATTTGCGTTCTTTGGGATTCGACTACAATGATTTCCAAAATGTTGGGGATTCCTCCTCTGTGGGTGTGGTTTTAACAGTTACATAAAATATTACAGTTTTTCTATAAAAGTTTTTAGGGTGGTTTCGAAATATACTGTTATTCTTGAAGTAATTTGATCTTCTGAACTTCCTAATATGTACTGCTTTGGCTTGGATCATTTGCTTGATTATTATTTTTTTATATTGCTTCATCGATTTCACTTCTTTTTTATGCCCTATTTCCTTTTCAGTTTCATAGCTTTTGGTATCTTAACATTTTCTTTACTCTTGATGATTCGGAGTATTTTAATATCCGATCTATGCACATTAATTGTATTTTTAATTCTCTGCTGTCATGCTGGTTTCCTGTTTATATGTTGAATGTTTCTCTTTACTTTAATGCTACACAGTGCAATGGTTATTGAAGCTGGTGCATAAAGTAGATTATTCAGTGGGAAAAAAACTTCATTTTCATTCAAGATGGATTTTATAACTGCATTTATCTTACTATTACTCTACCATTTTTATTTGAGCTGCAAACCTTGGAAAGGTCATTGCACTCACTCAATTCGGTGTGCTTAACCTTGAACCAATCTGATCCAATTTTTTTGTCTTAAGGTTGTCAAATCCAGTGTTTGTGTTTGCATTTGTACTGTAATCGATGTTCATTTAGATTAGCGTCAGTGACTATTTTCCCAAATATCTTGGTTTTGGCATGTCCTGTAGTACATCTATCCCCCATCCAATATATATATATATATACATTGCAGTATAATAGGTCTATAGAACGACGTCCTTGTTTTCTTACCTCGTCCATTTTTGTCTTGTTTTAGCTTTATCAAATAATGATAGTGTGCACAAAGGACCATGGTTTGGAGGTATCCTGTTAAAGAGAGCCTTCAAGTCTGTGGCTTGGAAAGGCATGAAATCATCATTAGCGAGCTTTCAAATCTAGATCGTTTTGACTCTGAGGGGCTCAGTAATTTTATATCCGGGCGACGACTGATTGGCATCCATTTTCTTTACTAGGCATTTTCGAAATATTTGCGTATTGTTCTTATCAAGGTGGTACTTTTATAGTAATCCCAACACGTGGAGTCCCTGCTAGGCAGGAGACAATTCTCTGTTTTTCCCCTTTTATCTTAGATTACTACCATTATTTTTATGAAATCATAATATTTCATAGCATTGTATGGATTTCTTGCATCATAGTACATAACAACTTCGTGTACCTCAGTTCTTTATTCTTTTATTCTTTTACTTGTTTCAGTCATTTGACTGCGGCTATGTTGGAGCACCACCTTGACGGGTTTTAGTCGAACATATGGACTCCAGGACTTGTTTTTTTTTAAAACTCAGTACTTATTCTCTCAGCATCTTTTGCCTAACCGTAAACACACCAACACCGGTTGTCAAGTGGTGATGGAGAACAAACACAGACACCAAGACACACACACACACGCGTGCATACACACACACACACACACGCGTGCACACACACGCGTGCACACACACACACACACACACACACACACACACACACACACACACACACACACACACACACACACACACACACACACATGTAACGGGCTTCTTTCAGTTTCCGTCTACGAAATCTACTCACAAGGCTTTAGTCGGTCCGAGGCTATAGCAGAAGACACTTGACCAAGGTGTCATGCAGTGGGACTGAACCCGGAACCATGTGAATGGGAAGCAAGCTTCTTATCATACAACCACGTCTGTTGTATAGAGTAATTTTCTATTTGTTTTTTATTATGCTATTTGTGAACATTTCTTTGTTGATTTATATAGATGTGGGAAGGTGCTTTTAAATGTAGGTCTTGTACTAGTAAGGTTTCTGTTTAGTACCATTCGTTAGTGCGTCGGTCAAAATGCTTAGCAGCATTTCTTTTCGGCTTTTTTATGTCCTTAGTTCAGACCCTGCCAAGATCGACTTTGCTTTTTAATCTATCGGGGTCGATAAAATAAATACCAGTTGAGCACTGGGGTTGATTTAGTCAAGTATCTCCCGCCCATTACTGGCTTTTTGCCAAATTTGTAACCATTAATAAATGTTTACAGATACCAGAAATCAGGTTTTGAACAAACATAGATAAGGAGAGAAGAAGTGACAACGGAAAGAAGAAAGAATGAGACAGAGAGATAGATGATAAAAATACATAAATATCATTAATCTATAAATAGATTCAGTAGAAGTTCATTGGAAAAGAAAAGATAGAATAGAATAGAAGATTATTATTTAAAGTAAGTTGTTATTTGCTTTTTGATAGAGCTAGTATTGGTCGAACTTGTAAGTAAGGTCAACGTAGGGTCAAAGTATGTGACAGAAGTAGCAGGAGCTATTGATATTTAGTACTTTTATTGTATGGAAGTGGTGGTAAATTTGATATTAGGAGCGAGCCAGGAAGAAAAACTGGCTAACTTGTCTCACACGCTGCTTCTATTTGTTTTTCCCGATAAATAGATAAAATAAATATATGCATCATTGCTGTATTTACAACATTTAATGGGCGTGTTTTGCGGTGGTATAAATCTTGCTGGAAGTGTTTAACAGTTTTACAGCGAATCATGAAAACAATTGACTAACTTTGTTTCAATTGCTATTTGTATTTGTCACCTTGGATAGGGCAATGAATAAATATATACATCGCTGCTATGTCTGCAGCATTTAATGAGCGTATTTTGAAGTGATATAAATTCTCTTCGGGGTTTGGCTACTCAGTTTGGCTACGTAGTTTAGGCTATGTAGTTTTGGCTCCGTAGTTTTGGCTTTCATAGATGTGTAGCTTGTTAAGATTTCAACTGTTCGTCTCCTGTACTTGATTTCAGTTCTGGAGAGCGTTCTGAATTTTGAATTTTGCAGGGACATAAATGCAACCTGCGGTGCGTCAATATTTTCCTGGTGATAAGGCGGTGAGCTGGCAGAAACGTTAGCATGCCGGACGAAATGCTTAGCGGTATTTCGTCTGCCGTTACGTTCTGAGTTCAAATTCCGCCGAGGTCGACTTTGCTTTTCATCCTTTCGGGGTCGATAAATTAAGTACCAGTTACTCACTGGGGTCACTGTAAACGACTTAATCCATTTGTCTGTCCTTGTTTGTCCCCTCTAGGTTTAGCCCCTTGTGGGCAATAAAGAAATAAGAAACGTTAGTACGCCGGGCGAAATGCTTAGCGCTATTTTCGTTTGTCTTTACGTTCTAAGTTCAAATTCGCCGAAGTCGACTTTGCCTTTCATCCTTTCGGGGTCGATAAATTAAGTACCAGTTGCGTACTGGGGTCGATTTAATCGACTGGTCCCCTCCCCCAAAATGTCGGGCCTTGTGCCTAGAGTAGAAAAGAATATTTTTGTTGGTGATGAAAGAAAGCAGCTGTTTGAGTGTACAGGAAACAAAAAGAAATTATATACTTACGGAAAATCGTAGACTCTGATTTTCATTTTAAGTGTTCTACAATTTCTCTTCATCTTTCTGGTTAGGTCTTGATATTTCTCAAATTTCTCAGCTTGCTGCAAAATTTGAAACCATTATTATTATTATTATCATTGAGTGAGAGAGCAGTGCATGCCATCAAAGTGACACTGGGGTAAAATATACGAAGCCCAGTATATCCATCATGACTACTCATCTGATAAGGGTACACCAGGCACATGCATCACAACTATATGTGCGTGACATGGTGATCTCATATCGAGATAAACAGTGCATGACCTTGCAGGTGGGGCCCAGTTAGAAAATTTTTCAGGTCGAGTAGCCCATCCAGCTCAAAAGGTCCCTGAAGAAGGGTCATTTAAAGATGTTGAACAAAACACCCATGTTTCCAGAGGTGAATTATTCAAACCCCAAAGGATTCCCTCAACACATGACTATGATGCTCCCCCACTACTTCTGCCTGTGATCAGAGATGCACGCATCGTCAGCCACTAATGGACATGCTCGACTGGTTAAGGTCAAACAACTGACAAGCAAATCTGAGGTATTGAGTAGAATATTTGCTGTAGCCCATCTTTTATACCAATATAAAACAGTGTACATGATAGCGCTGTCAATCAGTTACGCTCAGAAGCCATGAGAGCCATTGCCTGGTACTGCATCAGGGCACTTATTATTATTATTATTATGGCAGAATCGCTACCGCGCTATTATTATTATTACTATTATTATTATTATTATTATTGCAGAATCGTTACCACGCAGATAAAATGCTCTGTAGCATTTCTTCTGGTTCTTTACTTTCCGAGTTCAAGTTCCACCGAGGCTGACTTTGCTGTTCATCCTTTCCGGGTCGAAAAAGTAAGTATCAGTCGAGCGCTGGGGTCGTTATAATCGACTGGCGCCCTGCCTCAAAATTCCAGTCCTTGTGTCTTATAGTTCCCACAAAAAAAAAAAAACAAAAAAAAACAGAACTACAGAATTTTGCCTCAGAACTTTCCATTGTTGCAGGGACTTTTATAAAATTTTTCAGATAGGTACAGAGACAGACAGAAAGATAAATAAATAGATAGATAGAAAGATAAATAGATTGATAGAAAGATAAATAGATAGATAGATAGTTTGGTATGTAGCTATGTAGACAGGTAGGTAGGGAAATGGATATGTAGATTGGTAGGTAGGTAGGTGGTAGACAGATTGATTGATTGATTGATTGTCCGTTCAATACTGCTTATGTAGATTTTTACATCCTTTCAAGAGTCAAATATCAGAAAGATATACAATTTCATAATAAAATTTTCAAAATTACTGCGGAATTTCCACGAGTGCTGATACTCGTTGATATTATTAAGGGAGAATCTTTAGCACGCCGGGCAAAATGTTTACTGGCATTTCGTCTGCCTCCGTTCAAATTCCGCCGGGATCGATTTTGTCTTTCATAATTTCAGGGTCGATAAAATAAGTACCATTTGAGCACTGGGGTCGATGTAATTGACCATCACGCAAATTGCAAGCCCAGCACTGGATTTTTTCGCGTACAACTGTATGGTATTTCTTCTTAAATATTCATCCGGGTTCGGACGAAAAATATTGCTCTGTTTTTAGGTAAATTATATATTTTTCTTATTTTTCAACATAAAGAAAATGTCAACGATAAACAGCATAAATAGGTGAATAAAAAAAATATAAAGTGAACATGAAAAATTCCATAAAAACAAAAGATATTGCATAAAAACAAAAGATATTGCATAAAAACAAAAGATATTTAAACAAGCAAGACGCGTGTTTAAATGGTAAAAAAAATGATTTGAATATCGATAACGACATAAATACGTTACAATCTCATCCCTTCTTGATTATAGAACGTGTAAACGAGTCACTATTATTATGAGAAAGAGTGAAGTATCAGGAATAATCAATACTGATCAATAAGCATCTATTATTAAAAGTACCCTACCATCATTTTTAAGAGTATATCTTGGACGACATTATTGTATGCTCCTTCATTATTTAAGACAGTAGTATGTGATTTGAAAGAAGTTTTACTGCTGTTTTTATCGCCTGCCAGGTCGGGTGGCCAAATCCTTTCATTCATTCGTCCATCCACCCAGCCTTTTTCACCTCCTACTATTCCTAGGAGGGTCGTGGGTGTAAAGTCCTCAGGCATCTCCATTGAGTTCTAACAGAAGCGACCGTCATTAAACTTTCCCGCTGGATTTCCAAGCGTGACCAACTGAGTCAATGGATAGGATAAGGATAAAATCCCTTCTCGAATCATATAGACTCTGACGTATATATTACTCCTTGCACAAGAAGCCGGTCCGTTGCAAGATGACTCATTATCACTAGCTGAGGGGACTGGAGCAACGTGAAATGAAGTGTTCTGCTCAAGAATACAACGTGTCGCCCGGTCCAGGAATGAAACCACAATCTTACGATCATGAGTCCAACACGCCTAACCACTAAGCACACGCCTTCACAGCCAATGGATACTATGCAACCATCTCGCTCTTGGTCTATCCACTTAGGTCTCCTATCAGTTGGCTCGGATTGAAGAACCTGTCTTGCGATAATTTCCTGCGACATTCTAACCACATTACATGCTCCTTAAAAATTTCTAGCTCCTTTCTGTATTGTTTTGTTAAAATGTCATCACAGTTGTCTGGGATTGATAAAAAATAATCATCAGTCATTTGGTGGGATCAGTGCAACAGACTTTATTCCACTTCACAAATGCCAGAATTTGTGCGAATTAAAGAAATTATTATAACAAATGCAGAAGAGGGGTAGAAAGTAGAGTCTATAGAATGCCCGACAAAAAAATTTTTTTCTAGTATTTTCTCATGTCAATTTATATCCTGTGGCTGGCTTTGTCTAGCATTCCACTATTCAGACATCACCTCTTTTAGCAAATGTGTTCCAATGTAAGAGAGTGAGATTATGGGAATGTAGATAACCAGCTTACAGGATTAAGCTTCTTTCGACTAAATACCAGTAATTCGTTTGACTTAGCTCAAAAGAAAATTAATGTTTGAGGTTTTGACTTACGAAACGACTATTAAGCAAAATATCGCGAGGGCTGAAGACTAAGAAGTAAGCTCCTGGCAGTCGAACTTTTGACATTGTCCTGGTTGTCGACTGTAGCCAGCAACCATTATACAAAGTACACATTGATCTTGACAAAGATACGAGCGTTAAACACTTCTTCCCATATTTTCTCGCTAAATGACTTCGAGGCCGCGTGTTCGTGTGAGAAATCAATATTGTGCTTTAATGATAATTAAATGATTTTTATCGATCTGCAGAGATGAAAGGAAGAGTCGATAGCCTGGAGGAGAAGATCTAAACTAAAAGTTGCAAGACACCAAAGTAGATAGCGTATAATGTTTGACCTAGAATTCCAACCTTGTATCAAATCTGAGGGCAATAAAGACAAGTTAAAACTACTTACTTTTCACATAATGAATATGATTACTATGGCAGTTCATCAATTTTGAAGATGTATTCATTGGTAGATATGAACTTGATGTGTGTTGGCACTCCGTCGCTTACGACGTCGAGGGTCCCAGTTGATCCGATCAACGGAATAGCCTGCTCGTGAAATTAACGTGCAAGTGGCTGAGCACTCCACAGACACGTGTACCTTTAACGTAGTTCTCGGGGATATTCAGCGTGACACAGTGTGACAAGGCTGACCCTTGAATTACAGGCACAACATAAACATAAGTAAGAGTGAGAGAAAGTTGTGGTGAAAAAGTACAGCAGGGTTCGCCACCATCCCCTGCCGGAGCCTCGTGGAGCTTTAGGTGTTTTCGCTCAATAAACACTCAATCGAAACCGCGAACTTATGACCGCGAGTCCGCTGCCCTAACTACTGGGTCATTGCGCCTCCACATGAACTTGATACGGCAAGAGATAAAGAGTTCTGTCAGCTTAATTCTATAGTTGTTGTCATTGTTTAGCTGCAGATCGTCTGATTCAGTAAACCCATGTTCCAGTAGTGACCACCCTAACCTTTTCAGGCACAGTGTATTCCTTTCTATGACGGTTGTATTTTGTTGGGCTGTTTAAATACTATATCTAGTGTTAATTTCCTTTCTAATTTTGGCAGAATGCCAGCAATTTTGAGGGAGGGAGAAGTACTTGTACTTTATTTTATTGACCCCGAAAAGATGAAAGGCAAAGTTGATCTCGGCGGGATTTGAACTCAGAACGTAAAGATTCAGGAGAAATACTGCTACGCATTTATTTCTGGTGCATATATAACCATTATCTAAGTTGGCGAGCTGGCAGAATCGACAACACACCGGGCAAATGCTTAGTGGTATTTCGTCCGTCTTTACGGTTTGAGTTCAAATTCCGTCAAGGTCGACTTTGCCTTTCATCCTTTCGGATCGATAAATTAAGTACTAGTTGCGTACTGGGGTCGACCTAATCGACTGGCCCCCTCCTCCCAAAATTTCTGGCCTTGTGCCTAGAGTAGAAAAGGATCGATAGTATACCGGGCAAATGCTTAACGGCATTTCGTTCGTCTTTACGTTCTGAGTTCAAATTCCGCCAAGGTCGACTTTGCCTTTCATTTTTTCGGGGTCGAGGAAAGTACCAGTTGAGCACTGGGGTCGATGTAATCGATTTACAACCTCCCCGAACTTGCTGACCTTGTGCCAAAATTTGAATCCAATATTAAAGCATAATGTCTCCCGGATTATATTATACAATGCATTCATGTGTGCTCGCACGCACGAGTGTACAGTCAACTGTCACTAATATGGCCACCGGTAACCCGATTCTACGGCTAATTCGGACATAATTTCCAGTCCGGCGCACACACCTGCCGCCATCATTTCGTAGCATCGACTGTTCGCGTAAATACTGGAAAAGCATTTCTACTTGTTTAGCAGTATCTATTATTAAAACC